>NT_176616.1:482745-490377 GCF_000188095.3 Bombus impatiens | reverse complement strand
GCCACCAGGGCCCATCTTTGGGGCCCTTTACCTCTCCCGGGACCGAGAAAGAGTCTCTCCCACCTTTCAACCGCGTGCACTGCCTCCTCTCCTCGTGCTCCTCACCCTCTGCGCGCTACCTTCTCGCCCTTTTCACTCGCTCGGCCGTTCGCTTGGTCGCTCGGTTGGACGCGAGCGCGGCGCCACCGAATGCCTTCGTAGTTGCTTCTCTTCTCGCCCGACTCCTCGCCCTTACCGAGGGCTCTCCCTTCTCTATACACCTTCGTTCTTCTTCGTCCTCTTCGTCTTCTTCTTACGATTCTTCGCCTCACCCTGTTATTCGTCTTCTTTCCTCTCCCGCGTGTATGTGACGAGACACACACGTAAGAAGTCGCTACAGGTTTCTGTGTGGCATACACCGACCTGTAGGAATATTTTGTTTACCTCGCTCACCTAGTCCTTTGAATTCTGCGCCGGCAACGTTCTTCTTCCTCCTCCTTGGTTTCTTCCAGCCTCTTCCTCTTAATTCCGTGACGTTCTTCTATGGACGAACCAAGGACTCTCCGCTATGCATAAAGCTATTCCTTGAATCGAAGCTGATTCGACCGTCAGCCGTTTTCGTCCTCTCGTACGCTCCTCGAATTCTATTCTTTTTCACTCTACGCGTGTCTTATGATTTTACATACCTGTGTATATTCTTGGACAGTGTACCGATTAGAGGAACGTTTCCGGTCTACTCTGTTTGCTACGGGATCACGGGCCCCGAAAGATGCTTGGTTAAACACCGATACTCGGTGAAATTGAAACGGAATTAGTCAGATCAGTTACCTAACGCTCTCCACTGCGAGTAGAAATTCCGCTGGTGGCGAACGTGAAGTCTGTGTTTATTCAAACCAGCGGTTCCCATGCTGAACGATGCCGCCGAGGCGTAAGGAAGAACAAAACTTTGACAAAAGCGAAGTTCCTGGGATGAGTTGACTACAATTTTAATTGGTCTACCGACCGAATTTTCGCACTCTAGTCGCCTAACCGTGTCAATGAGAAGAAGTAAAGGAACGCGTCTTAGCGAAAGATACCTCGCTGAAAACGATCGAATGTCCGTTTTCCGTGTCATTCCTCGATTTTTATACTCGTCCGTTTTAACTAACCGTTTTAACGGTAAAGAACCAAGTATCGGTTAATTATCCTTCATCGTTTAAAACATTCTCTTCAGGAAACTTTGGGTTCGCTCGATCAAGCAGTGTCTCGGAATTTTCGGCGTCGTTCACAAAAAGAACGTCCAAAAATCACCGCAAGTTTGTCGTCTTTTGAAATGGTGCCCCTAGCAGCAGGGAAGCAATCAACGGTGCACCTTTCGTACGATTAACGGCAAAGGCATCCGCTGCTTTATCGCAGTTCCTTCGACACTTTTATCTGCGTTCTCACGCTCAGATTTTTCGAGGGTAAAGAAAAGAAGAAAAAAAAAAAAAAAAGAAAGGAGAGGAAAGGAAAAAAACACGCGTTCGACCCTCTCGCGCGTCGTTGACCGTGGCCTGTATCGGTACGAAACGAAAAGGAACGAAGGGGGCGATCGGTGTTGGAACACCGACTCCACGCATACATCGACAGTGGGCCGCTGGCAAACGGAGTCCGTTTTCGTAAAAGCATGCACTTATTCCCAGCATCTCGAGAGGTTCTCTCTTCCCGGGCTGGGCAACAACAGAGAAAGGGAAAAGGGAAAGAGAAGGATATACGAGCAGAGGCTCCCGAATGAGATATATAGCACTGAGCAACAAATGAGGTCCTTCCGAGAATCGGGCCACCGACACAGTGCCCGAAACGCGCGAGGGGGTGAGAACCACCCCGGTCGGTTCTTTTCTACGCGATGGCTACGAACGATCTCGCCGTTTGTTTCTTGTCGTCCCTGGCTTCTTTTTTCTTTGCTTCCTTTATCTCTGTTCCAGGTTTCGGTAACCTGCCTCGGAATTATCTCATTTTCGTTTTCCCTCCTTGCCTGTAAATAGTCTTGTCTTCGAGATCTTTGACGTGTTCTTATCTCTATTTTATTTTTTTGTTTCTAAAATTTTCCACGTACAATAGAGGGAAAAGGAGAGAGAGAGAAAGAAAGACGGAGAGAGAATATTATGGAATATTGAAATTTCAAAATTATTGAGTATCTCTCTTTCTTTGTACGGTAAGGAGCAAAGAATCGCTCGCTGTCTCGTGTCGATCAAGTAGAGTTAAAAATGGCACCTGTTGCCTGGACCAAAAATTCCCAACAGGAACAACGAGACGTGTAGGCTGTTTCGTTCGACGAAGGTTCGTCGACATCGCTGGGGAAACCTGCGTCGATGCTTCAACTTGCATCCCCCTCTGGCCTGGTGTAAGAGGGGGCGAAAGGGGAATGGTAAAGGCGGTGAACCGCCTGGCGCCATAGCGAGCGCACCACCCCCTCGGCCCTCTTCCTCTCTCTTCTTCGGGGTCCCCTGGACCACCACGAGTCACGTGACCGTCTGCATTCTGTGTTTTCTGTGAATGACTGGGCCCACGGACCAATCGCAGCCTTGCCGATAGAGGCAAGCCTTAGGCGCGGAGGCGCGACAAGAAGAAGCGGAAAGCGGAGCGCGAGAAGGAGGGAAAGAGGGCAGAGCGCCGTTCCGAAACGTGGGGGCGCGCGAGCGCGCGGTTTCTTGGCTTTTGCAGGTCCAAACTGGGCTTGGAATTTCTTCCGAGGATACCTCGAAACGTTCCACTTCTACCTCGTGCTCGCTGTCTGCTTCCTTTCGCGCCATCGTGTCCTCTCGCGAGACTCGCTTACCTACGCGCAATCCAATCTGCGATCGCGTGACCCACGAACCGCAAGAACTCTGCATTCGCCGGTACACACCTTCAGAGTGCACTAATCGTTCAATTTATGTTTCGCTGCATACGTTACGATATCAACGAATAAAATTTACAAACAATCTTCTTTTTCCCGCCGTTTGTTAGGGACTTTCTGTATTTATGAAAAACCTATGCCTAGTTTAATGGATGCGAGAGTTGTAAATCCGTTTTGGAGCGTAACGCGGACCTTGATAGAAAGGCTCCTGAAACGACGCAGGAGAAGAAACATCGGAGGATTTTTTCGGAAAGCAGATACATCGACAGCGTGGAATAGGAGCGCCGCGTGACCTGTGCCGGTTCTCGGAAAGGCGGATGCTCCTTTCGAAAATGTAAATGCAGGCGCCGAGTCGACCACGCTCGTCCGTGTGTCTTTTGTACGAGTATTCTCTCCGCCACCAAAAACCAGAAGAAAGAAGCAAAAAAAAAAAAAAAAAGAAAAAAATTGGCATACACAGAAAATCAGAGAGCCGCGATCTTTCCTCGTTTCTCCTCGTTTCCTTTATTTCTCTCGAGACCAGAAGTTTAACGAGTGGCGACTCGAATCGACCGGTGGAAAAGGAGCGAAGCGAGGGATAAAAAAGGGGGGAAAATGGACAGCTTCTAAATCGGCGAGTTTAGTAGCCGTGCGTCAAATTTACGCCGCAATTTGCGCCTCGAACAATTTAGCCGGGACGATGAAGCGCGTCCCGACGAAATTTTTCTCGGGCCACGCCGCTGCGCTCGCGCGCGATGCCATTAATTCCCGACCATAAATTCCCCTGTTTCTCTCCCGTGGAACGTGCGAGAGACACGTTCGAGAGAGCAGTGGGAGAGAGAGAGAGACGAACAGCCGTTGAGAAACACGGAGACGGCTTTACCTTCCTGCCTAGGATTATCTTAAATATTATGACTACCCTCTTACCCTGGCGCGGCACACAAGCAGCACGAACGGAACGACGCGTGGGAATTTTACCGGTACTACGGACCGGAGAGTTTTACCCTTGAAAATGGATCTCCATCTTCCCTTCGCCAACGATGTCAAAGGAATCGAACGATCCATTGCGCACAAGTTTCGGCAGATGGACGAATATCGGTATGTTTACAATGGAAAATCTACGATAGCTGATCGATATTGTAAATATTCCAAATATTGGTAGTGACCCGCCCAATGACAAAGTATCGATATCGCTTTATGTTGAAGCAATTACCTGTAGGAGAACTCTACATCTTTTTGTTTTGTATACCCGTGACCCGGACATCGTCGTTACGAAGAAAATAGGATTTAGTGAAGTCAAAAAAAGAAAAGGAGAGGTTCTTATTATTGTATCCTTGAATATGTAGTTTTGGGTTATAAGGTTTAGAAACAAAAGTGCTATAAATAGGTTCTTATTGCTGTTTGTTGTAACTTTCAGCTAGAGTTACATACCAAGGTTAATTTTTTCGTAATGTCCTTTGTTGTAAATACACCAACGTGGTGCTTCCTATGACCTTTTATCGTAGTGTAACGGTGTTATAGTGGATCAGCATACGTTACACCTGTAATTTATAATTATACTTGCTTCAATATATATTTCTATTTGACAAATTGATCCACGCGTTCCTCTATCGGATAACCCAACACTGTACCAGTGTAAAGTTATTTAACTTGAAATACGTAGGAAAAAGATCAGGAATACATTTGGCTGAATTTTTGTTATCTCGATGTCGGTTTATGACCAAAACGGAATATTTTAATATAAAAGAGCCAGTAGTAAAAAAGGTCCGATGTAAATAGTATTTTCATACCGTGGCAAGCGATATTTTTGAAGTTACGTAGTTTCGAAGCTGGAAAAGTCAAATAAAAAGAGACAAGTTTGTCGCGTTCTTCGCATTTTTCTTCGTCTTCGTATCCTTTCAAGCTTCGAATTATTCGACGTTATATCGTGCGAATTCAGATAATTCGACCAATCTGTATGAATCTTCGGCTACCATCGTTTGTCATATCTAGCAATATAATTCACCTTATCGCATAGCAAGTGTAAGAAGCTGTTCGAAGGAAATGAAAAAGAAAGGTCACGAATCTATGGCTTTCGAATTCTTCGAACTGTGGAACACGATCCATCCTCTGTTTCCTAAGAAAGTAAAACCACTCTGCCTGGCCAAGTACATATTTCTTTCTCTATTTTTTCTATCTTTGACTTTTCCACGATACGCGAAGAAAGATTTAAACAGTGAGTAAAAATTTCTTCTGAAAACGTGTCTGGTGTTCCTCCCTCGAATGCAACGAAAGATAGGCAAGGAGGAAACGGCAAAGAACGCTGGAGAAACGAGAAAAGGGCCTTCGGGAGGAAAAGGGACGGGCGTACTCGAGGGGCCCATCGATTCCCGGAACCTTGGGGTAGGTCTTTTCGGGAAAAAATGTGTTGTGCTATAAAGCACGCACCGGGTCCTGGGAAAAAGAAAAAAGACATCGTGGGACATTTTTCCAGCACGTAACTTTCTATATGTGTGTGTGTGTGTGTGTTCTATTGGCTAGCCGAAAGACAGGAAAAGAAAGAAAAGAGAGAGCCGATAATACGATGTTGGACGAATGAATGGCCAAAGGGGGCAGGAATAAGAAGGGTACGGAGAAAGTCGTCGAAATGGAACGAAGCCTCTCGGAAATTTATGTTGAAGTCCGCGTTTCTCGGAAACTCATTGTCGATTCCTCATATGTATGCGGACGATTCGTCTCGTTCTCGTCGTGGCGGCCGGTTTTCGACGATCGCGTACGCCGGTATGCCTCCGCTACGTGAGAAAAACTCGAATACGAAACAATTTATTCATCCGCGTGAGAGTTACCGTCTGCCGGTGGAGAACGCCAAGATTTCTCACGAAACCGAGCCGCGAGCTCGTGTTCTCGCGTTATCAGCTTCTATCGAGATCCGCGATACGTATCTCGCACACTCCGTGGATGGACGGATATCCAGGAAACAGCGGAACGAAACGAGAGAATTTCATCGATTGAATAGTCTTTGACCCTTGTTCTGACTGTCTCGGACCTGTAGGTCGATCGAAAGTTTATAAACACCGCGAAATTAGGCGCCTGTGGTCTCTAGACATCTCTAATACACGAACGAGTTGCTTACAATTTTAACGAAATGATAATGAAGCGATACATATTTATTCCAAGGTATCGATGAGTGAGAATAGATTGGAGGAATGCCGATGTAGGCTAACAATGTACGAAGTTGACTGCGCGTGAAAGAGATGCGGTTGAGATACGCGGGAGTTCGGAGTTGGTCTTATTGTTAGATGAGCGCATTTACCATCGTTCGTCGTAGTATTGTTTAAAAAACTATTCCTTACTTACTACAATTAATAATTTCCCACATTAATCGCAATTATCCTTCCAAGAACGGAGCTGGCGACCGCTACTCGTCAAACGCCGGTGCATGGCGGGTTGCCCGAAGTCAGGCGCTAAAACCAAGCGCTTACAGACATCCTCTCCGCTCCGAAATGAAACGAGATCGAACATACGTTCGTCGAATAAAAACGATCTCTGTCTTCGTTATCTACTATTCCGCTCGATTTATCGATCGATGAATTCTAAAACAACGTTTTATTCGTCAAGCAACGAGCAACATTCGAAAAATCATGGACCAGAGATTTGTCCTAAGACTGTGAGCGTAACCTCGAGCTGGCAGAAGCTCGACCACCTACTCGTACAGTTGTCACAAGACCACCTCGTTAGCGATATACGCGAAGGTCGGTCATAAAAAAGTGAGAAACCCGAGAGGCAACGGTGTTCGTGCTCGTTGTTCGATCGAAGGAGGACTAGCGCGATGGACTCGGTCTCGTCGATTCTCGGAAGGTCCCCCAACGAAATTCGAAGGTGCCGCGCTACGACCTCGGGCAAATGGAGATTTCGTGTGTCTTGACCTTCGTCAAGGGAGGAGCCGGCAGCTACGGCAGCTAGAGAGCGAGAAAAATAACGAAGAGGAGGATAGCGCAGTATGCGAAGAGAGACGCAGAACACAGGGTCGAAAGCTCGTTGCGAAAAGGAAAAAGGTATCGGTCGTCGCGTCGCGGCGCTCCTACGCCGGCCGGCGTCTAACCTTCGGCGAACGCGCAATCTCCTTCGAAGAAAACAGTATCGATTAAGAGAGCCTTCGTCCTTCTCTCTCTCTCTCTCTCTCTCTCTCTCTTTCGCGAGTGGTCCCAACATCGAAGGAGGAAGGATAGAGGACAGACACGAGCAAAGAGAGGAGAGCCTGGCAAACAGGGAGAAAGAACTTTCTTGCTTTCACTGCGCACAGACCAAACGAATTCCTGGGGATCCGCGAGACCTTTGAGATTCCGGGCACGAGAGGGCTACGGAATCAAATATTTCTCCGTTTGGATTTCATCCGATAGAGAGATAAATCTTCGTCGTTGGTTATATTAGGAATGTAAAAGGAAACGAACGAGAAGACGAACGCACGATGAACTCTCTCGAACGAGCAACCTCTTCCTTTTTTTATCTTTTTGGGTTAAAATCGCGGTTACCTACGCTTTCATAAGTCCCTGTTTCGACCTGTACGAGGTGTGTCGTAGTCGTGGTAGCGATCAGCTAACGTCCAGAACGCAACATCCGCAGCTACGTTCCGCGTGTAAGCTTCTTCCGTTTCTTCTTCTTCTTCTTCTTCTTCTCTCGTTTTGCTTTAAAAACATGATTACCTTTTCTTCTACAAGTCTCTGTTTCGACCTGTACACCAATTTATCGTTTCGTAGCGGTGATGACGGTACGTCCACGGGAATGCAACGGACATGGCCATCTCTCGCGGCGGTAATCATCGTCGTTAGTGATCCGCG
>NT_176616.1:467674-481711 GCF_000188095.3 Bombus impatiens | reverse complement strand
GAGCCTGTGCATGGCCCGCGGAGTGTTAACGCAGCGCGCGCGAACGGTACCTCTCTCTCTCTCTCGGTGATGGTGGTGTGTGGTGAGAGAGCAGTTGCCCGGGGTTGAGACGAAAAGACAGAGGAGAGAGTGAAATAAAAAAAGGGGGGAGGGGAAGAAGGAGTTGGGGGACGCAGAGGGCGAGAGGGAGAGAAACGACGAGGCCGATTGGAAGGTGAAGATAAAGGGCTACGAAGCGGCGGCACGACCAAAGAGTAGAAGCCGTAAGAGGTTCTGTGCTGCTTCTTCGACGAGGAGAGAGAAAAAGGAGAGCCACACCGTGCATGGAAAAATAAAATGAAAAGAAACGAGAGACAAAGAGAGAAGAAGGGAATATGAAGCGAAGAGACGGTGGAACGAAGAGGAGATGCTGGCTGAAACGCGATGGAGGGAGAGAAAACGAAACACGAAGAGAGATCGAACGAAGTCTGGCCCTGTTGGTATCTTGGCCAGGATCGCCGAGCTTCGGGGCCTTATTGTGTTGTATCGCCTCGGGGGCCCCGAAGGTGAAACACGGGGCTTCGTTCCGTCGAATCTACCCCTAGTTATACACCATGTTATGATACGCTTCTAACGACCGTGAGATGCCGATGATGAGAGGCGGTTTTACGCTCTCTGGCCCCTCTCTCCTTTTATCTCTAAAATACGACGGGGCCTTGTGGCCCCGATGATCCTGTCACGACAACGGCGTCGTCGACTTCACGATTTTCATCGGGTAACACACAAAGAGGGGAGGCCATCCGCCTCCGTTCCTTCCTTCCTTTCTTCTTCCCTTCCTTTCTACCCTGCTTCCTTCCTCTCTTCGTCTATTCGTTCGTTTCGTAAATTCCTATCTCAACAATTTTTCACATCATCGTTTTATTACGCCCAATTATAACTCGAGTTGCGAAAACGATCGTGCGCTTTCCTTAGTTCAGACACACTGTGGTCTTTTCGCTAAATTGCGTCGTAGATTTCATCCACACCGGTCCACGTCGAATATCCCGTACATTGACAAGGTAAACGGGTTCCTTTGCCCTCGACTAATACCTCGTCCGTGATAATTGACGATCGGACGGTTCTGCGTCGTGGCAGCGGCATATGTAGCGGTACGCTTGTTTATCCTCGACGGAAAAAGAAGGGAACGAAAAAAATGACGAGGAGGGGAAAATAAGAGGAAGAAGAAAGGCGGCTTGGAAGAGTAAAAGCACCTGAGTGTCCAGGCAGGCGACGCCTAGTCTGCCTCGGGTAACCTCGACACGTATATTAACATATTAGACCAGCAATGACCAGTCGGCTAACGATCTCTCCGACGAGTTCGTACGAGTCACGCGGAATCTACTCGACCGTGAATCCCAATCTCTTCGTTTGAACTCGCAAGACTAATAACCTCGGAACTCGTGTTGACCCTTGCCGAATGAAACCTGGCTCGTTTTCGTCGCTGGCATCGAACGTTTTTATTTTACGGTAGTACGACGCTTGATTTGAATGAAATTTTAGTTCGCTACTCGATTAAGCTAACTCGTAGAAACGAACGCCGAAAGGAAACGAATCCCTCGCTTATCTGGACGTTGACTTCCATTACGATACACGGCTGAAGTGTCGTAAGTAGCAAAACGGATCGGCAAACCTTTAATTTCTACGAACTCCAATTACGTACGAAGGTCACAGACGAGGAACACGATAAATTACATTGTCCATCTTTTACGAAATTTTACATTGAAAATATTTGGTCCTTTGATGTTGAAATTAAACGCGTATCTTCGTCGGCTTCTTGAACATTTAGCGATAAACCGTACATTATTCGTTTTTGCTGTTGTATGTAAGCGCGAATGAAAACCAAGTCGAATCTCCGTATTCCAAGAATTCAACGATAAAAGGAAGGAAATATCTAAATTCACGCGTCATGTTCGAGACGTATCTAATCGTATTTGAATCGACGACTGAGACAATTTTCCGCGAAACAGCGATAGCGTTTGTAGAAGCGAACTGTGCCATCGAACGATCATCCGAGCAATAGGGATAAGCGGTACCGTAGGTCCGGCTCGGCGCAGGCCGCGGGGTTGCTGGACATTCCAGAGACCCCAGGTAGCATTAAAGGAATGCAGATAGGATGAATGAGGTGGTCCATGCCACTGCCGACGGATGCATAGGAGTGAATCCTCTCTGCCCCCCTTCTTTCTTCTTCCTTCGTTCCCCCTTCTTGTCGAGCAGTTCCAGAGAAGGACGGAAGAGACGAGCGAGAGATGAGAATAAAAGGGAGACACAGTATCGAACGGATCGGTGAGCGCGCAACAGAGAAACAACGAACGAAGGGAGAGACGAAGGGAGAGAAGAAGGAATGGGAAACCGAGGCGCATTCCACGTTACCGCGATAATTAACGGCTATATTCCAACCCTATCCCACGGGACGATCCTCGCGAAGCAGGAACGAGAGTGGGGAATGCAAAGAGAGGGGAGGAACAGAGAGAAAGAGCGAGCATTTGAATAAAAGGCGCGAGTACATGAGTTTCCTTTAATCAAGGGGATTCTTCCGCGGTAGCCTGGAGAAACTGCGCGTCCAGAGAATTCCTTTCCCGAGCTCTTGCCCGGCACAAGAATGCACCGGGATGAGTTCTTTCACCCTCTTTTCCACGAGCACGCTCGAAACGCGCGTGGCCCGCTACGTTGTCCAAATTCCACGGATCCTAGTTAGCCCGCGTTCTTCCTTCTCTTTTCCTTCCTTTCTACCTGCTTTCTCTTTCACTTTCTTTCTTCTCTGTCTGTCTGCAAGGGAGGACTCTTAGTGAAGAGTTGCTCGTTGCCAGTGTTTTACGTTAGACAGAGCAAGTAAGATGCTTGTTCGTCGATGTTAGAAAAATAAGGAGGTCCGCGTACAATATAGAAAAAGTGCTCCGAGGTTACTCGTGACGACGAAAAATCGTAGATATGAATGGCGAGGGCTATCGTCCAGCCGATACTGGGTCACCGACTGATAATCACGGTCGTTAACTTAACAGAAGGAAAGAGAGGGAAGATACACGCAGAGAGAAGTGGAAAATAAAGCAAGCAACGATGTACACGTATGTAATATCGGTAACACGCGGGATCGTCTAACGAATTTCTGTTTAACTCACCGTATACCGTAACTCTTTCTCTACGGTGATGGGAAAAAAAATTAACGCGATCCTGATAACGAAACGTCGCGATCGGGAGAAGGGATCGTAAAACGATTATGTAACGATCGATCGGTACGTGACGTAATACTCAGCAGGAAGACAGAGTTCGAGCTCGATATCGCCAGGGTGAATAATCTGTGACACGTGTGTCGACCGTGGTTTCATGGAAACACTCTTCTCTCCTCTTAGAGGAACGCGCCACTTTCATTGCCACGTTTTTCCGTGGCCGCGCCTATGCGTATAATATCGACACGCCGAGACTTTCCGATAACCGATCGCGTCTGCTATACGATATATACAGAAACATTCCTCGGTTCGTTGGGTGCTCTTCTCTCTTCTCTATTTTTTTCTTTTTTTTTTTTTCTTTTTTCTTTCTTTTTCTTTCACGTCACACTGGTGCCACAGAGTAGAGAGAAGCGCGGTGTGTCGTTTCTTTACCAATCTCTCGCTTTTTTTCCGCGTTTTCACTCTTCCGTTTCGATTTCGTTCTTTTTCTACGTTTCGTGGCACGTCTCTCGTATCTACGCGCTTCTTTTCCTCCGGCGATAAGCGCGAGGGAGGAGAGGAACAGGGTACACATGGAAGAAAGAGCAGCGAAGAGAGGAAGCGCGGCGGCGCAGAGAGGGAACGGGTGACGCGCATTCTGCTTCCTCGGTCGATGTTTCGAAATACTCGGGCTTTCATTCATGAGCACGCCACGACGGAAACGAGTCACTCTCCGTCTCTCTCAGCCCCCGGCTGTGTAACCGAGACACGAGTCGTCGGTCTCTCTCCTGCTCGATTCAACGGAGTGATCAATGGTCGTTATCGCGGCGGATAATTTTCTAGGGCCGATAAAGAGGCGCCAGCATTTTTCACGATCGACAGCAAAGCAAACGTAGCCGCACGCGTGCTGCTCGTGTTACAAAGTGTCGTCGTCTCCTGCAACGATGGTTCTCGCGTTTCCTCGGCATTGTGCGTATCGAGAAGAGCGAGCGATTGCGGTCGCGTGTAAATTAGGGAAACGATAGCGCTGCCGCTCGTCTCGTATCGCGGTTAGAAACGATGCTTCGATACGAGAACAGAGAGAGACTGTTATCTCTGGTGGAAATTTATGTATGCGTACGTCGCGCGTATTCCGGAATTCGGTAATCGGTTTTTCGGGGTTAAACCGGACGGTGCACGGGGTCAGGAATATTCGCGACCTCTATGACGCTTCCAAAATGACCAATCGAACGATTGTTCGGGCAAGATAAACGGTCCAGCCGAAATTCCGATCGATATTGGCGCGTTACGCGTACTTTATGAACGAAAGCTAAATATTTCTCGGAGACCGTCGTCGTCGTCGTCGTCGTGTCCAGCGATCGTTCCGTTTCAAATGGTCGCTGGAGGTCGATAGGTCGCACTGCCTCGTCACGAAATACAATCGCTGGGACGGATCGCATCGATCCACTCCCTTTCTCAGACCGTACCGCCGCTCTTTTCTTCTATTTTTTTCTCTTTTCCCACAGTCGACTTTCCTTTTCCCTCACGCTACAAACCTCGTCCACGATCGTCGTTTAGATCGATCGTTCGAACATCGAATTCCAGGCCCGCGCCGCCTGTGGGACGACCTAGAAAACACGATGCCGCCAGGCCTACCGCAGGGTCCCCTCGTGGAAAATTTTTCATTAAGCCTTTCTCTCCTATACCTGGCGCCTGCGCCTAATCCGAATACCTTTACCCTACCCTTCTTGCCTCGTTTTACCCACCATTCGTCTCTCGCCCTCTCCCTCTCCTCTCTCTCTCTCTTTCTCTTTCATTCTCCCTCTCCCTTTCTTTCACCGTTCCACGCCGTCATCCTTTTCTCTTTCTCGTTCTTCTCGTTCCTACGTCTATGAATGGGATTCTTTCGAGCCGCGTTTTACCAACACGCACACAATCTCGCGTGTCACGCGCGCGCTGCCTCTCTCTCTCTCTCTCTCTCTCTCTTTGGTGCGTACACTTACAATCAGAAATACGTATACTCGTACAAAGTGACGCACACAGACTTCTACAGAGTGTAAGTACGTGTACACCGCGACACAAAACGTAGTCACTCCCTGCTTCTGGCTGCTCGACTACTCTCCTCTCCTCCTGCCCCTGCTCGCGGCTTCACGACCGAGTAACGCGTTTTCTGTTGATCGTACGTATGCCGACGACGAGCACCTTCACGCATTCCAACCTACTACCATGACGAAATTCAAGACGAGTCGTCGGCCCGATAGCTCCGTTTCTCGGTCTCTGTGTGTCGACCACAGAGCAAACTTAGCACCCAGAAGACGGTTAGCAAGAGGGGGACCCGTTTTTCCGAGTTCCAGCGACCGACGTTGATTCAAGAAACTCTTAAGTGGTCCCATTTAAGACCACCACGACGCGGACCTACATAAATATAGTAGCGCTGGTAGCTGGCATTTCGAAAAATGGGGCGGATTGGAAAGACCGTTTCATGATTCACGATTTTTCCTCTGTGCAACATCTGCGCACCAATATTAGGTTGTCAAAAAGTAGACGAGTCGTCGGCCCGATAGCTCCGTTTCTCGGTCTCTGTGTGTCGACCACAGAGCAAACTTAGCACCCAGAAGACGGTTAGCAAGAGGGGGACCCGTTTTTCCGAGTTCCAGCGACCGACGTTGATTCAAGAAACTCTTAAGTGGTCCCATTTAAGACCACCACGACGCGGACCTACATAAATATAGTAGCGCTGGTAGCTGGCATTTCGAAAAATGGGGCGGATTGGAAAGACCGTTTCATGATTCACGATTTTTCCTCTGTGCAACATCTGCGCACCAATATTAGGTTGTCAAAAAGTATCTTTCTTTTACAGACACGCCTTTTACAACGACGCATCTTTATACAAACACGAAACGTAATCTGTCGAACGTTGTGATCTTTATTTTGATAGAACAAAATGTATCATACGTAATTCGATAAAATAATATAAAACGGAAAATGTGCATTCATTATTTCCTTATAAAACGAAAGAACCTTTTCGGACGACCTAATACTTTTGGTTACGCGCATCCAGCATCTCGCAAAGATTTCCTATCGGTGTTGGATGTTTGTCATTAACCAAATATACTCGTAAGAATAATTTCTACGAATGTAGTCACTACATGCGTTAATTACTCGTAAACTATTTGCTATACGAAAGAATATGTGAAAGAAAAGTTGTACGATATCAACGGAGGTTTCAGTACGCTAACTGGTTTTCATAAAAACACAAATTATTACCGTTATCGCTGTAATTTAGTATAATTTACGTGACAAAGCTACAAGATTCATCCTGTATATTCCGATCGTTGCTACAGTTCTTTGAAACATACACTGTAACCACGCGCTTACGACGTACATCGTACGCGCCTGACGATTCTGCAATTTTTCACACTCTGAATTTTCTTCGTCTTTTATCCTTGTTGGCCGTCGTAACGGCGCAACGAAATAGTTTTGCCGGAAGATTTTATTCTGTTCGCGGAAGCAAAGCGAAAACGTTGGAGGTCTGTCTATTATGTGATAGGTTTATCACCGCTGGACCACTTCCGCATCCGGTGACACGGTTTGAACTGACGCAAATTTCCCAGCGATACGCGGCCAACTCTGGAATGTCCCCTTATCGATCATACGCGTGTCGTTCGCGAATCCTACATAATCACGTGGCCTGAACCGCTGCACGTATTCTCGGATTCCCCGCTGGCAAATTAATCGTAGGCGCATAGTTTGTTTTTCTGTGGAATTGACCGATCGATCGGTGGTTGGAAATGGTATTTCCTCGTCGCCGCTACGACCATCGAGAAACTTTTCTCTCTCTCACACACACACACACACACATACACACACACACACACACACACACTCGATAGGGAACGACGACATATTCCGTTGTCCCTTCTTAAATAGCGACATGGCTAACGGTGCTTCGAGCGTGGTGCGCCAAGCGTGAGAATGAAACGTCGCAGCGCTAGCGATAAGCCTGTCCTACGTATTGATAAAGGAACTCGAGGCAACCAAGAAAACGTCGCGACTTTCCAACGATCTTCGAAAACTCAACAGGCGTCGATTCATCGTTCGTACGAAAGTATTGGCGCGGCTATAGGATTAGAAAAAATGTGCGAATACTTGTAGACACATTTTACGAGTACAATATTTATACTGTACGAAACGTTTTAGAATCTCATTAGGATTATCCTGAGATTCGACTATCGCTATTATATTGGTCTAGTTTGAAACGAATTTGAAGATACGCAAAGAAATTGCAAGATATTCGGTATAAGTATATCTTTCAGTTATTCCTTGTATTAATAAACCTGAAATATATGTTTGCAATAAATATCTCGTAGCTTCTGTACAGATTTTCAGACTCGGTCCAATTCTGATCAGTATAATCGTGACTGTTGTGTCTCGTTATAGAGCTAATGATATTTCGAGATATTTTACCAACGCACGCAACACGAACATAAATGATTTCTATTGCGTAAGCGTTCAAATATATAATATTTCCAAGTAATACGAAATTTAATACGCTTGTACTTAATCAATTAACATGCAAATACCATAATAAACGCAATAGCGTTACCCTATACGCGATAATTTTTGTAACCGCCGTATATCTCGATCGGTTAACACGTTGCGTATAGATTCGTCAGATATCTTTTCTAGCTTAGTCATTTGTTTTTCTCGTCGTGCGTCGATGCGTGATTCCGATAATCGAGTATATTCGAAATTGAAATAGCGAGACTGCCGAGCAACGATAAACGAGCTGTTATTTTCAAATATCATCGCTTCCAGCGAAATTTCATTTCGCAATTACAGTTAAGGTACATGCTCCTAAAGTATTTCTTGCATTACGATTTCTTATCGATCGAAAGATTCAACAGCGTTCCGCCATTGGTACGCTCGCCTGCTTTCGGTGTCGCTCGTGGTTGATTAACGCTTACTTCTGCGCCAAGTAACATCGCATAGAATAGGTTTTCTATGTTATTTCTTACTTTTTTTCACCACGCCCGCTGATAAAAAACACCGCTAATCGCTGGAATTACAGATTTTTTCATTAGGAACGTCTTTATCTTGAGTAATCATGTTTGTTCCAACACATTTATCTAGCCAAGTGATTTTGACGAAACACGCGCGAACAAAAATGCAACGGTTGTTTGTATAGTTGAAGAGGCGCAATGCATGTACGAGTGACAGCAAAAATCAAAGTGCAAGGTTTACGGAAAAATACGTAATGCAAGCTGTTGTCCGTATGTTTTATCAAAAATCGATAAAACCTACACAAACTAGTACGGAACTAGAAAATTTCGCCAAAGAACTACGAATTTTCTCGCCTGTTCTAACATTTTCGTTCGAATATTTCGTGCAAATGATTTCAAGGTGGTGTCGGTTTCGATCGTCTGACAACGCGTCTAAGAGGTTGATTATTTTATCGCAAGCTGGTTGCACCGAAGAAAACGCGTTCGAGGGGACACGTTGCGAGCATAGAAAAATGGAAGACGGTGGCGGGCGTATCGAAGGTGCGTAGGGATGCGGCAATTACGGAACAAAAATAAAAGGAACGAGGGTAGAAAGGTGGAACGAGCCGAGCCTTCACTAGGGCGTACTGTGTCCCCGGTGTCGCGCCATTCACGGGTAATCGTACGTCATGGAAATAGCAGCCTGTCGAAATTGTTCTTTCCGCATAACGACGCGTCGAAGGTACAAGAAAATCATACGTTTCGGATGAACGACCGTGTCGCGTGGGTGGAACAGCGTAATTTCGCGGCGTTTACGTACCCTATAAACCCCGGCCGACCCCTAACGTTTCAACGATCCTCTTGTTCTTGCGAATTTCCGTCTTTTTTTCCCTCCCACCAGGTCGGTTAATACTCTCGTTGCACCCGGTTAATTATCGCGAATTCGTCGCAGCTCTGGTTCACGACTTTACGCGTGCACGCCGTTACGTATTTTTAGCTTTTCCTCCGACTACTCGAAGTTTCGAATATGATCGTTGATATTCGCACAGCCGCGTGGTCTTAATTAACATCCGTACGTGGAAAATTTATATCTCGAAGCGTAGACGATTCTACGACCGATTTTCCAAGCATCGCTCGATAATATTATGAAACGAAGAGGGAAGAGTAACGACAGAGGATAATAGTTGGGAACTTGAGACCTTAAGGTTAGAAAACAAATCCAAACATTTTCCATACAAATTCCATACCTCGATCGTCGCTAGTTGTATTATATACAGCGTCTGTGCGTAGTACAAATACATAGGACGTATTAACGTAGCGAAAAGACGTTGGAACGATAGCGCTATTAGCGTCGTTGTCGCTCACCATTATCCAAGCGTATAATAAAGGAATATAGCCCTGTGTGTAAAGATCATGGTCCGAACAGCAAGTTCGAACGACGTATACTATATACGCTTTACGTTCACATTTTATCGAATCCATCATCATTCGCAACACGTTGCTCCATCGCGAACGGTTAATACCGTTATTGTATCGCGAAGGTCCTCGTCTTTCCCTACGGTGGTACGGTCCCACGGTGTTGGTTTTTCTGGTGAAAAAGAATTAGGCGGGAAATTCGGGAGGTCTCGATTCCTGGAAGTTGGAAGGCGCTGGAACCAGAATGAAGAAGGGACGAGAAAAGAGCAACAGAGAGGGGGGGGGGTGAAAGGGAGGATAGGGGAAAGACAGAGAAAGATCGATGGGTGTGAGAGAGTGACGGGTGTGATATCCCTCCCGGGCGCTACAGCGGGTGTTACCACAGGGTGAAGGGGTGCGCGAGGGATAAAAGAGCAGAACGAGAGAAAGAGAGACGAATGGAGAGGAGAGGGCAAAGGCAGGCAGGGGCTGAGGGTTCTATAGGAATTATATGATGGGAAGGGAAGCAATTATTGGGATGATGGATGGCCCCGGGGCGCCGCTGTAGTGCTTCTCTCTAACCAAAGATCTTTCTATCCCTCCTCTCCGCCGCCTTCTCTTCGTCCTTCGTTTCGTCTCTCTTCCACAACCGCATCTTCCGTTCGTGTCCCTTCGTCTTTTTCTCTCTCCCTTATCGCCTACCATCGGCACTTACCGTCTTCCTTTCTCATTACCCTCCTACCACGAGCCCTCTCGAGCAGCCGATTCGCCCGAATCGACTCAATTTTCGCGAACATCCGATCGCGCCACGCATGCAACACCCTTTACGCGCACCAGCCTTTAGCCACCGAGGAACTCGCGGATTCGGCAAACTAACTTTGTACTCGAGAGGAATCGATCGGTACAACGCTGTTCAAATTATCGGAGGGCAGCGTGTTTCTTTAAATATTCCTATCCGCTTCGACGAAAATATCCGTATTTCGATAACTGCGAATACAAGGTTTCATGACGATTCATTTTCCTGAATTTCGATACTTGTCACACGGTTACACGATCGTTCGACTCGTCGTCGCTGCGAATAACGCTTGCCACAACTCGAAGAAGCTTGCCAGAATTTCAGAATAGAAGCTCTCCGTTTCTAAAAATCATCTTTTACTTAAAGACATCGGCTCTCCGGCAGAAATTCCATTGGAGTTATCGTACGCGAGACGCCGATATCGCAGGGACAGCTCCATCGAGAAGCTCGCTCCTCCCAAAACCGCCCTGCTAAATGTTGATTTCGTTGCCGCCAATGCCCCAAGTCTGCCGCTTAATTCGATTTACCTAGCGAGGGGGCAGCCAAACGAAATTGCGTGGTAAAGGGCGTCTTCGTCTCGACGTAAGAGCCGAGGGGTTGCTAGCCGCGACATTCGAACGCAACCACGCACGCACGCACGCCCTTCCGAATCCGACAGCCACGCATGCGTACGCGTTCGCGTGTACAACGACGCGCGGCGGTGTGGGTGCGTCACTTAGGACGGCCCTTAAATGGTCGCTACGACGAAGGGAAGCCGGATGATGGACGAAAGCATCGCAGACTCGCCTCCTATTGAATTAATTTCTAATCATCTTCTCTGCTACGTCCTGCGATGGAGTGTCTTCACCGAACTTCTATGCTTCCATTTCTCCCAACCACCTTTCCGATCTACCATCTTTTAAAAGCATTTTCACGCTATATCTAACTCTGAGAATATTTAGTAACACGGGTATAATGTATTTTTCGTAAGCAGACAGTACCCAGAACGACAGAAGATTTCGATCGATAGCTAAATGAAAACTAAGATGCAAGACCGGTGTGTTCGCAGATTTTTTCTCAGCATTTCTCCTGCTTCCATTTTTCCCAACCACCTGTCGATCTATCAGAATTTCAAAGATATTTGTAATCGGAGAAAACACGCTTCGTCCAAACACAGTCGTATCGATACTTGGAACAAGTAGCCCAAAACCTCGCGACGATCTAACAGAAGAAACGAAATTTTCTTAAGTATCGTGAAATTACAGCCAGCAAATTATACTCGCAACGTACCAAAAGTTCAATCCTCGTCGAATAAACGACGTCACCGACGATTCTCCGTTCCCAACGATTCTCGCGAACGTTTTATTATCCTTCGTTGTCTGTGATCGTTGGTCGGTGTCCCGGAGAAAAATACGTTCCCGTTTCAGCGGGACGTAATATGCGGCCGGTTTGGCGGTGCTCGCGCGCCACTGTCGAAGGTGAGAAAGTGAAAGAATCCGAAAAGGAAAAAAGAAGAGCGCGAGCCCGAAGGTGGAGAAAGAGGCGTAGACTGGCAAATGCCGCGAACGTATGAAAACAAATTACGAGGCGGCGTCTGTTTGTTGTGCTCCGAGAACACGTCCAGGAGAAAGAGAGACAAAGAGAGAGAAAGCCACGGTGGCTGGACGAGGACAGCTGAAGGACCATGGTGCGTTTCTCCTTCTCTCGCTCCGGTTCTTCGATCCTCGTCTGCAACGGTGCATACGTAAGAGTAGGTAGAGAGACCGTAGACGGATTCTCGAAGGTGCATTCCATTCTCCCACTTTGACTTCCTTCGTGTTCTCTTCTTCGTCGTTGTAGTGGTCCTCCTCTTCTTCTTCTTCTTCTTCTTCTTGTGCATCTCCTAACCTCGCGGGATGCGTAAACTCGATCGTACTCTGGTTGTGGCCCGAAGTCGTTCCATCTTCTTCGGACCTTCTCTCCTTTCCCTTAGATCGCAAATGATTCCTCTTTTTCGTGCCGTTTCCGTGAGACCATATTGTAAAAACGTTGCCGCTTCTTTGCGCGCGGCAACCTCTTTGACACGGTAATGGCAATTAAGGCTGCCATTAAGTATTACGATGGCCAGGAATGCGTTAAGATATCGCGAAATAGCGAAGTAGACATTTTAAGGAAATTCTTGCGGCTTCTAGTGCTCGATCACACTCGCACGAATCGTAGTCCTTCGTCGAATCGAAGCTATCGCGGCAACCAGACAGCTTTGACGTTCAAATTACGTATCTGGCAGAAGAGAAAGAATGGTACCATATTGAAGATTGCAAGAGTTTACTATCATTGTAGCTGTACGTTTCTGGTAAGCTTGAGAGAATGATTTTCTTTCGGTCAATTCTGACTTGGTCGTGTCGATTTATTCAAAATTGTTGCTTCTCGATCGTAGAAACTGTCGTCTCGTACGGTATTGAGAGTCGAAACGATTCGTGCGAGTGGAAGACCTCTACGAACGTGATAGATGCGAGAGAGGAGGGAAAAGAGGGTGGAATGTTAGAGAAGAGCGCAGGTAGAGAGACGTCCGATGGTGTTGAGACGATATGATAAAGTGGTGGCGCTAACCTCTCGAGCAAACACACCGCTATCGGCACTCTGTCCCGCGTATCGTTCTACCTAGGGTTCATGTCGTCTGTCGTTACCTTCCACGCTTGTTGTTATTGCCGTCCCGGCCGATTGACCGATAAACGAATTACGCGATATTAACGAGGAAAGACATTTCCATCCGCGCCAGCGTAGATAGCAAACCACTTGTTAACCCGCCGATAAGAACAATAATTTTCGGGGAAATTCACGACGGTGACCAGGAAAACATTTTCACGGCGGGTAAAATGCCGCTGATGTCGAGCAAGCTATATATTCGCCCGATATATCATCCATAATTTATATGAAACATCGTACCATATTTTCGTTATTAATTGAAATATATTATACCATTTCTGTGAATAATTAGGATGTGTACGCGTATAGAAAACTGGTTTGTTCTTTATGTTCTTATACGACCTCGTAATATTACGTACGACGTGTGAGATATCCATTATACTTTGTGTCGAGAGATTCATAATTTTAATTGGTCAATTGCACACCGTCGAATTACGTTTCTAACATATCGGAATATATCGTCCAAACAATTACATGATATGTAATGCACATACGTATTGTGTATCGATATTCATACTCGCTATTTACTGTCTCTTCCTCTCACGCGCTTTATCTAGATTAAAACTCGATTAAAATTCCCAAAATATCGCTAAAAGATCCTATAACATCGAATATTTTATATTATTAGAATTCCTTACATTTTCCTCTGCCGTGCAATTTCATCTTCGTAGTTGCAGCCTTGAGAGGTCGACTCTCTCGTGATCAACTATTACGGCAAAACGTTCGACTCTTCCGTATCGAAATTTCACCAAAGATAATAAAATATCGATTCTCTTCTACAAATCAGCGAGACAACGCCTGAAACCAACATTTCTGTCGGCCCCATGTGTCTCGTGTATTGGCTTGGCAACTGAGTGATAGCGGATTTTGTCAATATCACCCAATGAGAAAATCCGCAATCACTTAGCTGCTGACCCAATATATCAACGTTACACGCATTAACCTGCGAACCAGAACATTTTCTAAATGTATTTAGAACCTGCGTATCTCGCGAGTCTTCGTATCCCGTATCGTCATAAGAGGAGACAGTTGGTTAGGAAGATTGGCGGGTAGTTTCGCG
>NT_176616.1:460602-467193 GCF_000188095.3 Bombus impatiens | reverse complement strand
TTCGAGCCGCTAATAACTCGAAACAAAGTAACTCGTTCATCTGGGAAGGTTCGCTGGCGTGCGCTGCTCGAGTCGTGAAGCGGTCGAGCGCCTCGCGTCGTTGACGTAACACGCTGAACTGACAGTGGTAACTACATTAACCTTTGAAGGGAGGCACCGTGTCGAATGGGATTCGGCACACGCCGGTGCACCGCAGATTCGAAATTCTCTGTCCGCGCCGCGGCACTCCGCCACGGACGATGCAGCAGTCGCTGATACAAAGGGAACCGGCCGCGATTAAGCGCCGATGAGTATTTCCAGCGTATTCCGTCTTCACCGAGTTGAGAGGCGAAACGGTGCGGAGCCACGGTTAGTCGTGACGCGATTAACCCACCGACCACGGAGGCTGGGTCAGTTCTGACACATGCAGATATTTCATATTTATTATTGGACCGTGCAATAAGTCGGTACCGTGATCTTTTTATGGTGGTCGTGGCGTGTTTTATAAATACAGAGCGATAAGTGTAATCGAATTACCGATTAATCTTTTCGGGCTTTTAATCGAGTTTAGTCTAGGGAAAGCATTCGAGAGGAGGAGATCGGTAAATACGTAGCGAGTAGGAATATCGTAAAGGAGAGAGAGCAACATTTGCTAGGAACGATACTTTTGTAAAAGCCGTATTTGCACACAGTAGCGGTTTATTCGAACTGGGAATGAAATTTTGATCTTGAAAGTCAAACTGGATGAAACGAGAAATCCTTTCGTGCAAGAGACGTCTAACCCCCTGAATATTGCGAAATCGATCGATCTATCCGTATTTGATAAAGATGGGAATAACGTCAAAGCTGGAATTAATTACCCATACGATTTAATGTCTTCTTAGCTGTAAGATACAACAGTGTGTCGTATGCTCGCCAGGGACGAAAGTTAATCGACCGCCGTCATCGTCCAAGCTATCATACACCCTAACCTTTTTTCTGCTTCTGAATATTACAAAAGTCCGTTAAATATACCTGACAGTTTCACGAGTAATGGTGCATTCTGTGTTAAATAACCAATGAAAGGTAAGAGCTTTTACTCTTTAAAGTCTTGCTTGAATATCGTTTATTCGGACGTTTAATAATAAACGTAGACCGTTAAAGGTGTATATGGAATGGTAAAGGAAAATGGAAAATTGCAGAGGTTCGCTTATTAACTCTTCCCGGATGGCTTGTCCGAGCAACAAGATATCGGAGGTATCGTTAGAGTGACCAAGAATAGACAAAGGAGGACGTAACAGGTAGAAATAGGAATGCCAGCGCGATTATTGCCGTTCGTATAGCTGCGGTGGCGAGTAAAACAACTCGCGATTACCCAACGCGGCATTGAGCAATCGTAGGATGCAAGACCGCCGTCCTCGTCGCCGTGGTTCTCGGGCTTTGCACAACGATTCGACGAACTGCGCGCTTGTACATCGTCTATCCTCGTGAAAATTTCGGTACGACAGACGTAAATCGTCCGCTGACGAGCTTAGGTTTGTTGCGAAGTAGCAGATTTTGCTCGCGCGACGATTTTTAACGATACAGACGGTGTGAGTTGCCTGAGAAGGGCAACCGATCAATTCTGCTTCTCATTAATTTCGTCATTTCTATGTAAGAGAACTATTCGACCGACCCATCCATTTAAAATTAACATCTTTCGTATCCAGGTATCCAGGATATTTTGTAAGAAACGAGTAACATCAGTTTAGTGGCTGGTCGTTGGTTTATCTTAATCAATTAGCCTGCATACATAATTAATCTTATTAATATTTTTAAATATTCAAGAAAGTGACAAAATCGCATTCAAATGAGAAGATAATTGGATGTAGCATGGATCGGCAACATATTGAATTTTAAAATAGACGATTTAAAGTGGATGATGGTAGAGACGAAATCGTAACGATATCATCTACACGCAGACGATTATCGCACGTCTGCTTATTTTATCGCTACGTATTCATCGCTTTCTCTTCGTACCGCTGCATACCTGGTGCGAAAACGCGCGAGAAAAATCGCTCGTCCGCAACGAGCCTTGGAATAGAATGTAGTATATCTTCTCATTGCCACGTATGTTTCGTCTACCGCGAATCACAGTGTCATTCGATAGTCGATAGCGCTCGATGGTAGACCGGTTCGTGCGACGATCCATCCTGTCGTCCACGAAGGTCAGTTTCTCATCGAGAGAAGAATGGCATTAGCCGCGCTGCAGGAAATTGTGTATTCCGCGGCGTGGACGAATACGGAACGGAAGTGCGGTTCGATCGAGTGGAATCGACCGAGCGAGACGTTCTCGCGCGATTTAAATCGACCAAGGATCTACGCGATGGTAGCTTGATCGCATGGCGATCTTCGTCGCGTCCGGAAGTTTCACGCGTTTCTTAGTGAGATTCGGAAGGCTTCGAATTTGTGCGGAAACGTAGTATTGCTATGGCGAGAATCGAGATTCCTGCGAACGGAGCGAGCAGCAGCTGAATACTGCGGAGAAATAAATGGACTTGGAAAACACGTATACGCGTTACGTATATCTATTATACTTACATATACTATTACTTACATATACTTACACGGTACGAGCGTACACTAGCGTACAGTCAGAGATAAATATATTCCTACCGTTGGTTTATCATGGAACTGTTGCGCATTATCGAATAGATCCGGATATGCATATATATAAGGCTATATATATAGAGCCTCTGAGCAATCGAATCGACGAACTGCGATTCTTTTCTCCAGGAAATTAAGAGAAACAGGGATGAAGAGATACAGAGACAGATTTCTTATCGCGAAAGCTTAATATTAATCGAATATTTGATAACGTAGAATACATTTCTCTCTTTATTTCCACGATACGAATACTTTCGTCTTTACTTACGCTGTACGTACGAGCTGACGACTAGTCGCATAGTTGAAACATAATGAAACAAGAGCAAACGAGGAACGGAGGAAGGACGGGTTGGCTGGAGAAGAGCGCGACGAGAAGAGAACAGAGGGACAAAAGGGTAAAAGGCAGGGCCTTTGATGTTTTCACGTACAAAGTCGATGCGGTCTCGAGGTGGTCCCGACAGTGGGAGGCTACAATGGCCACATGAAGTCCTACAAGGTGCTATGTTCACATCGTTCTCCATACTCAATTATCATATTGGGTCTGGGACCAGTTCCGTCTGCCCTCGAACCCTCCCGCCCCTTCGTCTAGCCAGGCTTTCTCTTTCTCTACCTCCTTTTCTCCGCTGAATTTTCTACAGCGCGTTCCTCCGCCACGGCGTCTACAACAACATCCCTTCTTCCTGTGCCCCCTCTTTCACGGTTTCGCCTCCTTTTCGCCCGTTCCTTCCACGTCTCTCTCTTTATCTATCCCGTTCGAAAACCTCGTACGCGCCGCGTATTTGTCCCCTCGCTCCACTCGCCCCGCTGTCTTCCATAGGCTATTGTCGGCCGCCTTCCAGCATAATGCATCTTAAACGGCGGCGCCTCAAAGATCGACGCCTCTGCCTGGCCTCATCGGAATTCTTCAATATAAATTAGATCGTTGAATGGGGATTCTAGATCGCTGCCACGACCTGGCTACGGTTAGCGTGGTTCAACGAAGGATGCGCTACGCGAGCTTGGTTGCTCGAGTCAAATATGTATTTATTTATCTATGCGATCGAATATTGGAACGTATTCTTCTTCCTCGTATTCGATAACCTCGTGTAAATAATACGCGACCTCTTTCTCCGCTTTTCGTGGAATTTCGTCCAGACACGTTTCCCACGTCCACCCGATCGTTCGCCCATTAATCGAACGACGTCGTCACCGACCGCCTGTTTCGTCCCTTCGTCCCATTGGTCACGCGTCGTCGACCAAACGAATACCTTTTCTCTCTGCGTGTACTAAGTCACATGTAAAAGAAAGACAGAGCCCGTTGCGTTAATTAGAGCAACGTTCTAGCCACCCGATCGAGCGGCCTGATTAGCCGCGTTACGCCCCGCTGAATTCGTGTATACTTCCACGACGATCGCCGGCTTCCTGGAAGAAAGCGCCACCGCCTACGCACGCGGCCTGCCGTCGATCGATTCATCCTGTGAACGCGGCGTTATGTATACAGGCCGACGGCGTACTGTGTCTCGTTTCCTCACGTTCGCACCGGCCCCGATATCCCGCTTCGACCACCGTCATTGACGGCCTCTCGCGTACAGGGAAGTGTAGGAACGGCGCTCGCACGCGAACAAACCGAGTAACGTTTTCCTGTCACGAGATCGCCAGAGGGAGGAAAGGAGAGTAGCGTCGCTCGTAGAGAAGCCCACACGAGTCTGGCCGGATACTCATACTTCCGGTTCTACACATGGCCGCGCGCGCGCGCCTTCTCTCGCTTCGTCTCTCCGTCGTTCTTTATCCTCCTTCATTTTCTCTGTCCGCGACGCTAGCCTGCATTCGTACGTCTAGAACGCGTGTATTCGCCACGTTTCTCTTCCCCTTTCTTTCTCCCTTTCGTCTATATGCATCTGTACTCGTGACCACAGAGATACCAGCGAACGTTACACGCGACTCGCGTCGTTCTATAGTCGTACACGTATCCTATACGTATGTGGGATAACGTGTGTGTACTTCTTGTGCTGTGACGTCACCGATCGGGCACCCTACGCACGCAAATATGCGCGCACCGCACCGAGTCATTCACCAGCGTAGCCGACTCCGCTTCATCGACTTTGGCCAGGCTTTCGTACTTCCTTCTTTGTACAGACGCGGAAGGAGTATCGCTGCGATAGCTGCGTTACGTAGCCTTTCAGCAGCCACGTTGATCGTGTCTCTATAAATTAAAAAGTATTTTTCAAATTTACCTCGGGACATCGATCGATGCACCGCGGCTAACATCAATCGTACAAGACGTTGTACGTTTCTGAAATGTTAGCATCCAAGCACTTGCGACCGTCTCGTATAATTTCGTCAGTTTCCTTCCTCTGTTTCTCTACGACGCACGACGAACTTAACGAATTAATAAGAAAAAGTAGAATCGACGTACGACCAAGTTAACGAATTAATAAGAAAAAGTAGAATCGACGAGCTTGATGGTTCCTGCTGGCAAGTTTACACGGTTACGAACGCGAGGAACACCTTGTCGCGATAACCGCTGTCGCTGGAAGCTCCGTGTGTCCACCGAAACTCGTGTAACTCGGGGTCGCTGAAAAATTCCATAGTTCCGCGGAGAAGCTGCACGATGGAAGGGGAAGAAGGAACCAGGTTTGGCCACGGAGACAAATTAACGGCGGGGGTTTCCGTTCGTCGTCGGACGCATTTCGATGAGACAGATTTAGACGGGAGGAAAAAGTGGGTGTAGGGGATTACGTGGCCTGTTTACAGAGAGCCCGCGCCGAGTGGCAACGGCTCGCGTCACGCAGAAAAGAGGGGCTGCTGGAGGAGAAGGAGAACGAAACGAATAAGCCAAGTCGAAAGGAGGATGGATATAGAGAAGAGAAGGGGAACGCGAGGGGCAAGAGAGCAAGCGGCCACCAATTTGAGAATCGGCGACGACCCTGGGCACGGACGACTTCCGGTGGTTCCGTTGACCCCGTAGAAGTTCGTCGCTACGAACTCTCGCCGACTCGCACGACGCTCAAACAAACGGACGACTATTCGCGCCGGGCACGCTGCCCTGCTTCGGATTCCGTACCCACCGCGTTTCTTCTTTCTTCTGCCAGTCTTTTTCCGCTTGGCATACGAATGTCAGAGTTTCGAACGTAAACCGTTGGTCTCAATGATTAAACGTTGCGATCGAACACGTATAATGGCGCTCTATCGCGCTATCGTTTAAACGGTACTCTTTAAACGGCACTTGTAACTTTGTCGTCGATCACGGACTAAGTTGTCATCTGGATGGTTAAAGAGAGTCGAAGTATCTCTGTTTCGCAGCGAGTGCCGGTAAAGTACGGGGATGCCTGACACGTTTATTTGACGCGTGTACAGAATGAAACAGAAACAGCGTGAAACAGAGAATCAGAGTTAATTAACGTGACGTTGCCTCGTGAGACACGCGGAGACTCATGGAGTATAAACTGGCCGATTGCAAGACTGGTATGACGATATACTAAAATTGATAATCTCTCGGAATACGCAAGAAACTCTTAGAATCGAAACTTCGTTTTTCCCAGGTACATGATTAATAACGAAATACCGTAACGATAAAAGATTCGCTGCCGCAACGACGTTTATCGCCACGAAACGTAAATACTAAATGCGAAATGCGAATGACAAATACTAAAAACTAACGTCTGCAAGGTAATCGTTGTTCGTCGAAAAATTCGTAGCTTGCGATGTAAATTCCAAGAACCGGTGCTTTTAACACGATCACTCTCCCCTGCTAATTTACAAACATGTTTACTGTATTCCCACTGTTCTCGCTACTACTTTCGCTGCACTTTAACGACGATCGCACGGTTAATAAAGGAGGAGTAAGTGCAAGGCGCGTAAAAATACTACGCCACGCGAAACGATGCGACCAGGCAAAGTGAGAATCGGCGAGGAGGTGAGGAGAAACGATTGAATGAATCGTCGATGGTGAAGCGGCACGGCGGCGCTAGTTAGCGGATGTGAAAAGTGTGTACAGGATACGGGTGG
>NT_176616.1:452450-459688 GCF_000188095.3 Bombus impatiens | reverse complement strand
CGGGTGGCCGCGAGGGGGGTGGCGAGGCCGTATTAGTCGCAGGAAGGGTGGCGACGAGGAAGAAAAGAGGAAGGAGTGGCAACGAAGAAGGCGACGAACTGCGCACGCGCACGCTACGTGTCCGCCACTTTATGAATGCACGCCGCAAACGTGCGCGTCGCCGCGCCGTCGTACGTACGCGCGGCGAACGTACATTCATACGGACCGTGAACGTAGCCGTAGCCGCGTAGTGCGTAGTAAGCACTCACCACACCACACTCGCGGCCAATGTCTGCGAGCTGGCTGCGTGCGCTCTCTCTCTCTCTTTCTCTCTCGATCTCTCTCTCTCTCTCTCGTCGGCCCCGAGGGATTTACTTAGAGCGTCGTTGTGTCGCGCGAATCGTTAAAACGACGCCGGCCACTCGCGAACGATGGCGCTTGGGTTTATTGACGTTGCACGGTTAGAACGTGTTACGTGTTTTCACGATAAAAGAATTTTCCTTTGTGCTGCTTGCTTCGTGGAACGATTTACTACAGTAGGGCCGATTAGAATCGAGTATGTAAGAAGCGCGGATTGTAATTCTCGATTTTCTTTCGCAAGTATTTCCGGGAATGTTGATAAGGGCGAAAAGATCGGGTCTAGCGAGATCAAACGAGAAGCGGCAATTTCTCGCGTAGTTTTATTATATTTAACGAATAGACGGGCAGCGGTCTTTGTCTTCCACAAGAACGTTGCAAGCAAGAGAAATGTATAGAATGTCCAAAGTCCCTACGATATTTGTTACAATACGTACTGGCTGAAGGAAATTTCTATCCGAGTTTCGCTTTGTTAGTTACGTTCGTGAATTTGCATAAACATTCGCGGGGTCTAGTTATTAAGCTTAGGTGGAACTGAACTGGAGATAGCGAGTAGTAGGGGAGTGCTAGCTAGGGCTGTGAGTCATTCGAATTTAGGTGAAACAAAGCAATCGTTGCTACACTATGTTTGGACGGCCTTTTCTATCGTTGAATTACGTTTGCCAGGGAGTCGCGATAGTTTGGATAGCAGTGTAGTTGAAACGTAGTTGTTTCTAATTCAGAGGAAATGGTTAGCGAGAAAAATAGCGGGCAAATTACGGTAGTTTGCAGTCCGCGCGAACACGGATGGCTTCACAAATCACCGAGCGTATCCACGCCCGCGAGTATTGACGTAACAATAACCGCACGCGTTTACAGATATACAGCATTAGTTTGTAGCCTGTAATACACCGGCCGTCCCACTTGTCTTCCCTTCGCGTTTTTTTCTCTTCCTCTCTTCTACGTACGCGTGTAGGCTTTTAGAAGCACGACGCATACGTCTTTTCTCTGAACAGTTACACAATGATAATTCCACTCGTTGGTATTTTCCTCCGATTCATTCACCAAAGTCGGTGTATCCAGTCGCGTATCTTTCGCTGCATCTCATCGATCCACGCGCAACGCAAATTATTATGTCACTGCCACAACGTATCGCTCGATTAGCCACAAAAATCTCCTACAGTACGTCCCAATAACTTTTTTCCGGTCGATTGTAATTTCAAATCTTCCCAATCCGATCATCTTCGACCGACTGCACAAATTACATTTCTTCGTAAGTCAAATTTCTCTGAGAATTCGCTACGTTTATATCGTCTTCTTACGACGAAGTAACTTACAGGAGTAAGTTACTCGTTTCTTGATATTTGTATATGCAGGTAACGAAATCGAGATAGACAAAGAAATGGAAGCTATAAGGATGTGGCATGTGAATCTTCTTCGAACGGTTATTCCCCGATCGTTGTACGAAAACGTAGCCAACCTCGGACACTGCGTCATCCTGTCATCGCGATATTGTCTCGCATGCCACAACAGAATCGGAAGAAAAAGAAACCGTCATGCACGCGAATGATGGGAGCTCGTGCTCGCACGAGATAAACACCCCTATACGTTCGCGTATAACTCGAAATCTTCTCTCGGATCTTGTATACCTTGCCTCTCTTTTTCCACCACGTCGGCGTCCCTCCGAGAGAGAAAAAGAGAGGAGAAAGCTGCGATCGCTCGTGCTACGAACGATAATTGCGCTCACGCAACTCTCGGTTCATTGACGCCCTTCTTTTCCAACCCTACCCTCGTCCGGCGCTCGGTCCATTCATCGAATCCCTCGGTTCGCGTCGAGCCGAGCTGCTAGCGATCGCGTCGTCGCACGAGGATATCTATTTGTGCGTGCCAACGCACGTTACAACGAGAAGGATACATGGGGAACGGATGGGGAAAACGAGAAAGGGAGGGAAACAGAAGGGCGGAGGAGGAGAGATACATAGGGTTCCAGAAGTCAGATGGAAAGGAAGGACGGCTCGCATAAATATGCGTAGAAGCTGGAATGTGAGAAGAGGAGCGGCGAGGGAGGAGGAATTTCCTGTTGTGAACGTCTTGGGATGCATCTGCTTCTCGCTCCGACTCTTAAGCCCGAACCACGCGTGCGAGTACCAATTAAGGCGCCACGAGTCGTCGTGATTGGCCCCGCGGGTGCAACCCATCGTTGTTTGCTGCCGCTCCCCTTTCTCTTTCTCTTTGTGTTTTCTTCTACTATCCGTGTTCGTCTGCCTGCAACAGCAACACGGCTTCTCTTAACTGATAACGCCGCGGCCCGTTTCGAATCACAAGCCGAGAGGCTGATGACGCCACGTACGATGTGTTTCTGTTGCGTTCAAAACATTCGATGGCACACCACGTATGGCTTATAAAGAAATCGATATCGATGCTATGAAAATTGTGTCGATGAAATCGCATTGTATAGAATTGGAGCGATAGGTAGTGAATAAATAAAGCGGCCGGACATCAACATCGGTTTACGTGTTGTATTTATCGAATACAAACGGCTGAGCTTTGAGTTTAGTCTATTCAAATTTCGTTCTCTTTCACTTTGACGATCGACGATATACACCCACGAGTCATCTTCGGACTATTGCAAAGGATTATAGATGAGTTTACGTGCGTCGTTATTTTTGTTCGTTCGTTCGATTCGATAAATAATATATCGATATATATGTCGGAGATGAAAGGACACCGGAGCCTTCCCTCTGGAACTTCGGGAAAATCCGTAAAATTGTAATTAAAGCCTACAGTCGTAATTAAACAATTTGCCGTCATTCTACCCAATTGTACTTGTTTGCGATTTGTGACGATAAACTTGGGCTCGAGGCGACTATCAGCCGCCGAACGTAGCCGCGGTCAGCGGGACGGGCGCTTCATCTAACAAAGATATGGAGCGATAGTATGACCCTCGTTAAAAGAAATACCCATAGAGGTACTTGACAGTAAAACAGTCCAACGGTTCCTTCGGACAACGAATACCAGATGTTGAGGCACCTACACGGCACAAGTGCAGTTAGCCCGAGGACCCGCTATAAAACCTGGGGTTTTTGATAATTAAGATTGTTCAAACGGTCAGGCAGCCTTTGTCCCAAATTGACCAATTGACAGCAACGTCAATTTCCCTTACTTTCGGAACGAGGGCTACACTCGACGAATCCGATGATCTCGTGTCCTCAGACACACCCCATCATAGTCTTCCTCGGTGGCATCATCGGGACGAAAATTCTTTCTTTCTTTTGCGATTTCCACGACGAAGACAGTAGCGCCTTACGATCTGTGAGTATCGTGTGAGCAAGTATATCTATCCTCCCGTTGACCGTGGATTCGTTATCGAGCCTAAGACCAACGTCACTAGTATCGCCAGTGCCCAACCATCGCGGTTGATCGTCGAATCGGTAGTATCCATACTCGTATTACCAGGCCGTACCCTCGTTATAACACAGCGATGGCCAATTCCAATGAAGATCTAGCAAACGCCCACAACCCTATTCCTGACGGTTCTCCGACATATATATCGACAAGTTTGTTAGAACAATGCATATAATTGAAAGTTCATAACGCGAAATATCCAAGTTTTATTAAATCTTGAGGCTTTTGGACGAAGGTATGTATACCGACGGGACAACAAAATTAAAAAGTTCTCACTGTTTTAAAATCGAAACTTTTCAAGAATAATTAAAGAACTTAATTACACAATGTAGGTCAAATCAAACAAAGAGTACCTCCGCCTCCAACCTCCAACCGTTTTAACTTTCCGAGATCGTCTTATAATAATAGCCGAGGCTCGAACGAGTTAAATAACATTTCGTAACAGCCGCTGGAACGCGAACGCCTTCGACTTCCGTTCTAGCGCCAGCTTTCGCCCCTTTATCTGGGCTCGCGCCTGAAACTCGACTCGCTCCTTGACGATACGGTGGTTGTCGAACGTTTATAGATTTCGTGATGGCTGCCGGTGGTTCTAACGCACTTCCTCCGGTGCCCTTTTTCTTAAATATAGAGCTCCGCGCGCGCTAGAAACGGCCCCGTCCCATTTACGCGAGCAAAGAGGTGGCGCGGTGTTACCTGCACGACACGCGAGCGAGCAAAGCCGAGAGGCGCGAAGCGACAACAGGTCGTCGAGAAATATTGTGGCGACTGTCCGTTACGAAATCTAAGATAGCGGGCATTCGTCTTGCCTTTTGGCCGCGGATGGGTGTCGTTGTTGCCTTAAGTGCCCCGGCGTGTCAGGTGGAAGAACTGCGGAACGAAAAGGGGGAACAAACCACCAGAGAAGGAGAATGACGGCTCGCGGTGCAGTGATTCATCGGGCGAATCTCTCTCCATTCGTCGTCACGCATCCCACGGATAAATCTTTTCTCCGTGTTCTCTCTTCTGCTTCCTATTCTCTCGTTTTGTACCACGTTTTGACGAAGAGCAACTCACGATCGAAGTTCTTGCTCGGTTTTGGGCTCGTTCGACTCTCTTCTGCGCGGGATACCTCGCGATGCAATTTCGTTTGCGCGTAGAAAAATATTTGCCGATACCTCGAAGCGAATGTTGTTTTATGGAAAAGGCGAAGCAAATTTGTTTTGGATGGAATTCCAAGTTCAAATACTTCGTTATATATATTTAACGTCGTTGACACTTTGCCGTTATTCTCTAAGATAATGCTGCTCTTCCTTTATTTGGATTATAAATCGAACGAATCTTTAAATCTGTCGAATCTGAGACGACTGTCGGGTAACTTTCCTGGAGGTAGTTATCCTTTCGAAATTAAGTGCGATCAACGCGTTCGAGTTGATGTAACTTTTTCGTAGGTACGAAGGAAATGGAAAATGTATCATTTGTTCTCCGATAATTTGAAAAATATACAACGGAATGGAAAAGAGGTATCCAATGAAACAGATTGAAAGAGATCTTAATGGTTTGACATTGATCGGAGAAGAAGGAACGTTCGTAGAGTAGGATGGAAAAGTGGTATCTAATGAAAGAGGTTAGAAAAGGATTATAGTCTAATGATCTGAAATTGATCGGAGAAGGAGAAATAACGTATAGTGGGATGGAAAAGAGGTATCGAATGATGAAACGATGATGCGGAGTGACGCAGGCGTTTGGTTCGCGCGCATTCCATCACGTTTCCGTGTCTCTTTATAGGTTAGGTGCGCCTCCGCGATCTCCTCGCATAGGCGTCGCAACGTAGCGCGCATAACGAGGATACACGCGTATATCGTTTTGAAACGCGAAATGGAATGGACAGCGATGCGTGGTCACGTTTACCATGCCATATTGTTGTCCGAGATGCAAATTGCACGGTTAAAACGAGCCGAATAGTTATTAAAGTCTCGATGGCGAAGCGGGATCCGATCCGTTCGCAGCGATCGCAAATTACATGCAATTCCCGGTTCGATCGTCGGCAACATCGTTTGGACACGCTGTTCGATCAGCCGTAACGACAAAGTTGCAACTTTTAACTTCGCCTTCGGGCTTAGCTTATCCCAGTTATATCTCGCGGATGAGATTTCAACCGTCTCGCGGTCCACTTTCTGCTCTCATCTCGAAGTATACGAAAAGATAAACCTATATAATAACCGACAAAATGTCTGCGAGACTTAAAAAACGTAAAATCGAGAAAATTGATAAATCGATTTTTATACGCGCGGTTCCCAATTATCGAAGAAAAAACGCACGATGGAGACGTGGACGTGGACGTCGAACAACGAACAGACCGACAGATTAATCGACCACGATTAATAACCGAAATGAGTCTCCTCGGCCGTTATTTTGCATTAGACCGCGCCGTTTCTATTGGCTCGATGGCGAAACAATCGGAACGTTGCACGAGCAAAAGGTCTACGTTATTTATAACCGTTATTATTGCCGTAAATCGATCAGTTTGAACCGGATTACGTGCGGTGCAGTGCGTCCAATTACCGTTGCATCGATTATAGTTCGAAACTATACGGTGGGAGCCGATTATGCGAAGCTGGAATAATCTTAATAATATACGTAGATATATAAATGCATATACGAAATCGGTAACCGGTGTATCTCCGGGATACGTCGCGATCGTCGCTACACCACTGACCTTAATAACTCTCGTACGTTCCTTGCGTACCTCGATGATGACGATAGAAAAGGTCTGCCGTCTAGCGGGCGAACCGTGCGCATCAAATATGTACACGCTAGTTCCTTCTCCCTCTTTTTCTCTCGTTCCTCCTGTATAACTCTTTTCTCTATCTCTCCTGTTTCTTTCCTTTTTACACACTCGACATCTATCTCCGGGATCTCTGTTCCCTCCCCGGTGTCTCTGTGTACAAGTACACCTTACGGTCGTTCACACGAGCGCGACCGATGGAATGCACGCCGGTGTACACACACGCGTGCCCACCTCCGTGCCAAGGAACCGTTAATGAATCTTGCAGTTCTTAGACCGCCCGTGTGTGTCTCGGGAATCGTCGTGAGAGAAAAGGAACGGAATGAAACGCGCGCACGAAACCAGAGTCTCGATCCCTGTGCAACGGAATTTGGTTGAAAGAATTTTACGCTTTCCAGCAGTCGTCGTCATCGGGTCGCTCCATTTCGTCGCGAGAACGTTCCGTAAAGCTATTATTTTACGAGAAAACCGTTCTATCGACGAAATTCGTTATCGATAGGAGAAAAGATCGCAGTAGCAGAGTTTGGGAATATTCTTTCGTAAGGAGAGCCGCCGAAACATCGTTAATTGTAGATCGCACGAGAGGCAACTTTCTCATTTTGCTGGTGCGCACGCTATACGTGGTGTGTACCACCCACGACGCTGCCCCCGTTCCGTGAAAGAAAGGAAATGTCGATCCCCGATGGGTATACGACCGGCCACCACTTGCCACTTTTACTCGGTAAGAAAAACTAGACGAAAGTCGAGGTCGCGT
>NT_176616.1:451194-452065 GCF_000188095.3 Bombus impatiens | reverse complement strand
CGTTTCGGCGAAACGCTCCCTTCCCGCCTGCATCCGATGCTTTCCCACACACGCTGCTTGTATGTAACCTTTCTTTCGTTTCTTCTTTCTTTTTTCACCCGTAGAGAGGCGATAACCGGTTTTTCTCCCAATTTCATCGACGTCGGTGTATTTACGGGCCTCGCTGCTCCGACGTTCCATCTGCTTTCTGTGAAAAACACATGACATCGGTATGCGTTCGTCACTCGAGTAAACACTTGTATCTAATCAATGGCCGGTCGGTCGGTCAGCTTGCGACAGAACTCGCGCGCCTGTTCGTTTATCGCGCTACGCGTGAATATATCCAACGCGTGGCTATAAAATAAAATATATACGTAGAGAAATAACAGAGAAGGAGACATGACGCGATGGAAGTAACGACGGAGACGATAAAAGCGAAAACATTCGAGTTGGTAATTTCGAAAATTCCAAATCGTGCAAGTACCAAATTCCGTCCGTGTTTCTCGCGTGTCACGAGACACGTAAGAGTAGCGAAGAGAGTAGTAGGTCCGAAAGCAAGCACGCCGGTGGTGGCAAGCGAGAGAGAACCACCACGGTCGGTACGTGGTTACAGGTCTGTTTGGCGGCGAGCGGTGGCGGTCCACTTCTGAGAACTAACGGGTCTGTTTCGTCCCCTCTCTCCGTCTTTCTTCTCTCCTTCCACCGCCTCGTCCCTGCTCTTTCACGGACCTCTACCACCCGCGGCAACGCATCGCGTATACGTAGAGGAAGAGAAAGAGAAAGAAGGAGAGAGGAGGGTAGTTGTATGTAGAGAGCCAAGCTCGTGTGGGTGCGTGCATCGCGCATGCGTGAGTGCGTGTTAGCGAATGCGAGCGCGCATCGCGGCTGGTTG
>NT_176616.1:450332-451099 GCF_000188095.3 Bombus impatiens | reverse complement strand
GTGTGGTACGAGCCGTGCCGCCGTATGGTCGTGTCGTGTTCATCGTGGCGGTGCTCCGTCGCGGCGATCCACTTTCCCGTCTCTCTTTCTTTCGCACCACGCACGGCCATAGTGGAACGCTGTGTACGCGTGTGCGCGAGTGTCGGCCTACGCGCACTGTATAAACATCCCGTACGGTTGGTGTCAAGGGCGAACTCGCCGAGGAAATTCGGGCCACATGTCGTATGTAGTAATACGCGGTCCGTGTTGTTTGTATACAAAGAGGGTAGCGTCCGAGCGACTTTGCTACGATAAAATGGATATATAGGAGTAATGGACGGATCGGAAAGGACAGTCGCGTTACGAAGCACCACGTGGCTTCAACGGAATAGAGCTTCTTCGGTAGAACGAAGCGAGGTCGGGAGAGATATCGGAACATGGAAAACGTGAAGTAGGCGCAATGGCGGAACCTTTGGCCGGAAATCGCTCTACCGGTTTCTCTTTTCGTGTCTTACGCGCACTCGTGAACGCTTTTATTTATGGCACGAAGCGAGTTGAACGTGAACGCGTCCCTTGATATACGTTCATGGAATACCATCGCGAAATTCGTCGAAACGAGAAACGGGAACGTGTGCAAGCCATTCCTACGCGGCGAATATGAAACAACGTCGAGGAAAACACACGAGCCGCGGCGAGTAAAATTTGTTCGCGCGAAGAAAACGCCGAAGAAATGATAGACGCGCGAGGTTCGAGGAAAAAAGGGAAAAAGAGAAGCGGGAGGAAAGTGG
>NT_176616.1:445323-450056 GCF_000188095.3 Bombus impatiens | reverse complement strand
GAAAAACGCATTAAAGGAGTAACGACGAGCAACGTGGCTTTAACCGGTAATTGGACCATTTCTTTTTGCCATTGAGGTAGTAATGGCCCTTGTAGCGTCACGCTACACTACGGAGCGCCATAGTACTATGGAGACTTCCGGCCCGCCGCAGGAAGTGAGACACACGTGTTCAGGCGTGTGTGTTCCCATAATACGGGCCCCGGCTCCTCCTCTACAGTGTGCTCCAAGTTCGATGGCCCATACGGGAAGCAGGCACGCCACGGATACATTACCGTACGATCGAGTAAAGGTGAAGCGAGGGAAAAAAAAAGTGCGCAAACGTCACGTCCATCGAGCGAGTTCGCAGCATGCTATCCCTCGATACGAAGAGCATCACGACCAAATGTACGTACTCACACTCACGCATATATATTTAGACGTATAAATAAATATTTACTTTGTCCTTATCGATCATCTAACACGCAACAAATTGATCGTAGCGTTACAAAGTTTCCCACAGATTATCCGCGATAAATAGAATATAGAGAAAGAAAAGAACCTCGTACCCGTGCTATCTGTTTCTCTTCGATTTCTGTTTCGTATTTTTCATAGTTACTCGCGTTTTATACTTGGTCTTCGTAACGATTTCGCTAGAATCTCTCTATAGAAACTCTCGATCGAATCCCACACGTTGAACACACACCGCGGCCCACTCGAACTGCGCGCGCGTAAGCCTCTCCTAACCGGCCCATTATTCTCACGATTTAGGAAAACGACCGTGTTATTTATCGGCGGATCTCGTTAACCTCTCCTCCCCGCTTCCCCCCACCGATTCTCCCCTCTCCGCGTCCAGCTAACGGCCGGACCCGTAATCCGAAATTCAAATAGCACGCCCCCGGTATATTCGAGTAGCCAGATCTTATTATGAATGAATTTTCGGCGTTACATTCATATTTCCTGTGGCAGCGTACGCCCGCGCAGCCACAGCGGCCGCGCATCAGCGGTTCTCATTTCCGACAAGGCAGCGCCCTACGCTATTTTTCTCCTCGTCGTTTTTGTCAAATATCAAAGAGAGAGGGACAAAGAGAGAGAGAGAGAGAGAGACCAATTTCGGGGTCGATCACATTAGACTACGATCGAACGGAACGCGAAACCGTCATTTCAACGCTGCAAATATAACTTCTTGCGTAACATATGAATAATCACGTCTCGGACGGTTGCTTTCAATGGCAGCTGCGCGCGAGCGAGCGCACATCCGAGTGCAGCCTCTGCATCATCGTATTTATCGCATTCCTGAATACCCGATGCCTGCCATTTTCGTTTTACCGCTTGACCGTATTTGTTCGACTCGCCGTGCAGGTATTTCCCAACGAATTACGCGCATCGCCGATTATTTTATCGCCGGCGTCGGATGAAAATTATTTCCGTAAAATACGATGAAAGAGAGCAGCGAAATAAAATTGTACGAGAGGAAGCGGTATGTACGTTTCCTGTTGCACGGCATGCGCGTTCTCACCGATCTCGATCTTCACGTTGGCAGGGATCGAGCACGATGTACAAGCGTGTGCACGCGTGCTATTATGGTTAGGTGGGTCGATCGCAGCGAATGCGAACTGTAGGAGGCTGAGTTAAGGACAGGTACCGGTGGAATGTCGTCTTGGAAGTTGACCGCTCCAGCCCCGACCACCGTGTTTCGTGCTTCCTCGGGACAAGAACGGCGACACTTTCGCGGCTTTGTTCGCGTGGCTGTTGATACTCGAGCCCCGCGTTCGCTCAAACTGAGAAAATTATTTCTACGATATGTTTCGAAGGTTCGTCTTGTTCATTTATATATCTGTGTCTGTTTCATGAAAAATGTGAGAAAGTGGCAGGACGTGGAAAACAAGCTGGGACCAAGTGTCCTGGAAGGCTGGATGAGGCGAAGCGAAGGCAAGACCTTCTTCTCAAGTTCATCGCTCCCGCGCATGTGCAAACACGAGGCATTCATGTGCCCTTTCTCCGCATTATTGTCGGCGGTCGCGCGTTAGTGGGACCCTTCTCGCCCTTCTGCCGTCTCCCCTTACGAGACGACGTTCCCGCCCTCCTGTGGGAAGATATACGATAGTACCCACGTTACCGAGCGAGGATATCCACTCGGCTTCCCTGCTCGTTCTCTTTCCTTTCGATTTCTTCTCGCTCTACGTACCTCTGTCTTTTATTCTTCCGCGTCTTTCCTATCGTTTCGGCATCGGGTTCTTCCTCATTTTCAGCCCCCTTTTTCAAAAATGCCTTTACCTAAAAACGAGAATGAAAGCTACTTGCCGCAATAAGCAGGCACAGCCATATTGAGATCGTATCATCTGGTTTACAGAAAGGTGTACAGGTTTCGTGTTCAAAAGTGCGAAATATTGTTACTATGAATATTCGTCGTACGTATCGTCAACTTATTATAGCGCGTTCGAGAACACGAATCGATTCGGGTTGATTTTAAGTCGGTTTACGTTGCGTGTCACACGCTAAAGGCAGTAGTAACGTTACGTCGAATATCCAAAACAAATGTCTAAAAACTGTCCTGTATCTTAATATCCATTGGGATATAACGTTAATTTCCGGTCGTATAGAGCGAAGGAGAATCGTAAGATTGTGGTAGAGACTAGATCGGACGAAAGCGTTCTATATATCTGTTTCGAAAGAATGGTAAGGAGACGACCGCGATTTACGATCGATTTCGACGCAGTGGCGCGGCGTTTCTCGGAAACGCGTCGTTCAAAAATGGCCCCGGACTCGCGGGTATTTCGGTCCAACAAAGCCCGGGTTGATTAAATACGCGATCGTGGTTAGCATGTCGGCAATAAAAGCGTCGCGCCACGTCGTGTTTACGGCTGCTGGCCGTCCCGGACAAGTCCGACTCTCGCTTCTCGCGTAATGGTCCCGCGGCTGCGTTTGATCGCTAAATTATTTCGCGCTTCTCGCCCGAACCTATCCTCTCTGTTCATCCCCTTTTGTCCCTTTCTCCGGTCTCTATCGACTGTCTCCGTGGTCTTCAGTGCTCTTCAAACGACGATCGTAAACCGTACGCTGCAACTCGCGTTTCGCACGCTTTGTAACGTCAGGCTTTAACGGTTTAAAAGTTGAAATCGTCGCTACGAATCAACGTCTCGTTTCGGTCGATCGTGTTCAGGTACTCTCGAACAATCGTGTTCCACGCGTACTGTCGTCGTTCGAACGGAGTACGCGATCTTCGCTTTGGCGATCCTGTTTCGTTTGCATCGATTTGTGCCAATTGTTCGTCACATTATTTCCTTACATTACGTTTTATATTTCAGTAGAGTATTTAAGTTGCGCGAACATTCACGGTTTATAAACGTGGTCAACGATGTCTCGTTTACGGCTGTAAAGCAAACTGTCGATTATCAGATCGAGAAAAATCGGATTCGATCGTTGTAACTTTCGACGGTGTGAAAATCGACGACGAAAATTTCGATGAAATTTTCTCATAGATATCGAGAGAAATTCGAGTCGTACGCGACACGGCGAACGTTGACGCGTTGCTTGGTATCGGGCGATGAGAGCGGCAGAGAGAGGGAGGGGGGGCAGAGAGCGCGGCGTGGCCCTGGCTTGTTTACGTCGCGACGCAGAAGGGCCTCGGCGAGGAAAAGGGGGCCCGAAGTACGGCGAGAGAACGCGCGCGCCTTCGCCGTGGAGCATTTAACGCAGTGGGCGCTCCCCTCCGTCTTTCCCTACCCCACCCCCATTCCTACCGTCTTTTGCCATCTCCCCACAGGCCTCTTCTTCCTCTGGCACCCCTTCCTTTCGGTTCTCTTTCCTCTTTAGCCGTGTGCAACGAGGACGAACTGCACGTTGCCCCCGGAGTGCATGCACAACGAGGACAGACGAAGCGTGTCTGAGTCGCTGGCCGCCATGACAGAGCGGAATGCATGAGAACGCAGAGCTACTGACCCTCTTGTCCTCCCCTTACCCCGTTTCACTCTCTTTCTCTCTCTCTCTATCTATCTATCTATCTATCTATCTCTCTTTTTCTCTCGTTATATATATATATGTGTGTGTGTGTGTGTGTTTGTGTATATATATATTTGGTTCTTTCCTTCTCTCCCCTCTCTCACGACGTCTCCGTTCCTCTTTCGAAACGCTTCTCTCGCTCGCACACATCTCATTCTATCTCGCTCACTCGGTCGCCGACCGATCTCTCGCTCGCAGACCCCACCCCTCCCTTTAATCTCCATATCAATCCCACTCGCCGAAACTGGCGTGTCTTTAAGCGCGCCGATTTGGAATTTTTTCGCCGGCGTGACGCCCTACGTCGTCGTCGATCAACAACGACTCGCTGGCTCGCTAGCGAAATAATCGTTCGCGTCTCTCGCGCGTTAGCGATTTTTTTTTCGCTTGTATATAGGAATCTTTGCATCGAAAGCACGAACCACAATCGAGAAACTAGCCTATGTTTTATTCTTCGATGTGAATAGGATGAAATTCTTTGGATCTAGAATATTCGGGATATTAGGAAGAAATAGCGGAGAAGGGATTAGCAGTAAATAAAAAATTGCGTGGTGAAACAGTGGCTACCAGGAACGGTGAGGCTAGAAGCGTCTAGAATGTTAATTTCGAGTGGTATTGGCGCAACGATCGGGCGAGACACGGGACACCTCTAGCGAATCCGGACAGCATGGGAAAGCAGGAGAGTCGTCGCGTAGACAGGTGCTAGCAGTCGGCGCGGCTGTCGTGTGCCAATCGGTCACATAACGGTCGCACGGTCG
>NT_176616.1:441864-444391 GCF_000188095.3 Bombus impatiens | reverse complement strand
CGTGCGCGTTTCGTATTCGACTGGAATCGTCGTCGAGGAACGTTTTCCACGTATCCGGTCGAGTATAGCGTTCTAGGTATCGTCAAAGAGAATCAAATAGAAAATTTCTCGGTGGACGTATACCCAGCGTGTGATGGTTACGCGGAACTTTCTGGAGTAGAAAATAGACGTAGATCGTCGTTGACTTCGTTTACACGGGTCAGAAGCGCTCGGTGGCGGCGTTAAACCTGCGCACAGCCGTGGTATTTTCCTTTCTAGCGGCGACAATGACGTAATCCAACGGCCTTGTTAGATCGGTGCAGATCTATCGTGATTTATCGTTGTTCGAACGCGCGTTCATTTTCATTCGATCACCGTCTCCTCCGCTCTGTCATTCGATAACAACGTACACGTCTCACTTCGAAATAACAAGGTCCTTCAACTTTTATTTACTCTTCCTTGGAATCGATTCCAAAGAACAAAATTAGAAGAACCACGAAGAAGATACTTCTTGGTCGTTCGCGTTTATCAGGTTCTACCACCTGTACGAGGCGCACAGGCAATGGAATTCCGCAAGGCAAACGGCCTTGATCCCGTATCAATCCGCAATAGCGGAGGTCTTTGCGCGGATTCAAGACGGAGAGAAAGAAGGAGAGAGAGAGAGAGAGAGGGAGAGAGATCAGAGAGGTAGAGAGTTTCGAGCGCGCCTTAACGCGGAGAGACGGCACTTCTCGTTGGGTCGTTGACTCCCCGTTTCTTCTTTCTTCGAATCCTGGGCCCGGTCCCCGTCCTCGTACCAGGTTCCCCTCCGCTCTTCGTCCTTCTTCTTCTCTCCCGTTCACATTCTCTTATACCACTCGACTCTGTGTTCACTCTTTCTCTCTCTTCTTCTCCTTCCCCGTCTTCCTCGTTTTCTTCGTCTTCGTCTTCTTCGCCACCCCGTGTTCGTCTCTTCGTTTTTCGTCGGTGCACGCGGATGCTTCTTCTTCTACTCCGTTCCTGCCAGACAGTAAACAACACCACGCCGTACCCACTCCTCTCATTCATATCTCACACGAGCGTATCCCGAATTATTTGGATGCCGGCGTATTTCGCTCAGCAGGAGCGGGCCGGCCGTGCAACGAGGGGTCCCCGTCCGGTGGATTGCTCCGCGTTGCTTACGAGCCCGTCCGCTTCTCCTCTTTTATTTCTTTTCTTCCTTCCTTTTTTTTTCTCTTCCAAGCCAACTATAAAAATACTTTGCGCCCCGGCGGAAGCGGCGAAACTAGCCGTTGCTGGATCCAGCCGGCGTGAATTGACGCGTCAATTACCGGAAAACGCCGCGTGCATTCCTCCTTTTCGTTCGCCTTCGTTTCTAAAGGCGAAACTGTCGTAGAGCAATTGGAACATCCCTCGTATTCGAAAATATACGATTGCGTAATCAGTATAAATTGAATGTTTCGAAGTAATCGTTACTTGGAAAATCGGAGCCTTTTCCCTGCTCGTAGACGTAACCAATAGATCGAATCTTTTGAAATTCAATTAACATGCACGGACTGTGATTGCAAATCGCATAAGCGTGATTGGGACTGCATTATTCCGTGGTACAATCAGACCCGTGGTAATGGAATTTTTGAGACTCCCTTAAGGCTAACTCTCGACGACTGGCGGAGTTGTAGTAACAGCGGCGTATAAAACGGCTTGTGTAAAGTAGAACGAGGGAAATGCATGCGAACTGTATAGCACAGTGTTGAAACTATCAACCGATACACGGTATAAGACTCCATGAATTTGTCATCGACATTGATGCGACCGTTTCTTCAGAAACGTTTATCCACTCGAAACCATCAATTATCTATGACTACGAGATATCATTCGCCATGACAGAAACATCATTTATTCCTATGTCCTGTAGCGGCTAGAGAACGATTAGAATCCGTATCGGAACACCTGGCAGAGGCTATCGACGGTGTCTCGGAGGCGGCAGGGAGGGAGAGAAAGAGTTCTCGGGGTCCGTTCAACAGGTGCTCGTCGTCGATCGTGTGTGAGTCGGCTGAAAAGGAAGCCGCGGAGTCAGGCGCGAGGAGAAGGCGAAAGAAGTCGAAGGAGAAAAAGAAGATGCTAATTGGAGCGGCTTGTAGCGTCCAGCAGCGCGTGTTAACACGACTTCCAGGTACTCGGTTTCTCGCCTTCTTCTTCCCTCTCGAACGAATACTTTCCAGTAGGTGCTTCCGGCTAGACTCTGGGCGGCCTCTTTCAAAGAATCTTTTGGAACTCGAAATGCAAGGTCGGTAGATAGAACGCTGGTTCTAGAGAGAACGCAGGAAAAGAGAGGGGGAGAGAGAGAGAGAGAGAAAGGTATGACAGGTATAGAGAAGGTGCGACAGAGGAGAGGAGGAAAAAATATTCGTTGACGAGTAGAGAACGGTGAAGGGAACGCTTTTCGAGAAACTATGAATGATGCTCTCTCCTCCCGCCTGTGTCTCTACTCCTACCCCGTTTTCTCTCTCGTTTCGATCCTACGTGTCTTTCGTCTGTACCCCTCCTTGCCCCCCCGCCCCCCCCTCTC
>NT_176616.1:440725-441671 GCF_000188095.3 Bombus impatiens | reverse complement strand
CCCCCCCCCCCCCCCGCCACTCTTTTTCATTTCTCTTATATACATCCGTTAGTCGGACGCGCTGGACAAATATTTGCTCGAATTCAGGGCGACCGCTCGTAAATTAGAGAAAGAGCGGCCGAGAGAGGACTCTGAAATTCTTCAGGGCCGTGCCCTTGCTTGCTTCCACTCCCACTCTCCCCTTTATACCGCGTGTTTCCTCTTCTTTGGCTTCTTCTTCCCGTATTTCGCTCCTCTTCTCTTCGCTTCCCTTCTATGCTCGCGGCACGGTGGAATCTCCCTCGTGGGGCGCTCGGTTAGACAGCGAGCGTTCGGTGTCCCGGAGTCTTTGGCTTCTCGCCGCGGCAGGAAATTAAAACGGCCCCTGTGAAGTGGCCTCCGACGTTCTTCCGTCCTGGCTTTCCTGAAGATCCGTGACACGCCGCCACTCGGTTCCGCTAGATCTTGTAATCTCGTTCGCGGTTTGTAAGCAAGAATGCGTTTAAAGTCTTGAGAGACAGAGATCGTTTCGTTAGACCGTGGCCAGATCGGAGAAATCGTCTTGATGACAGTTTCTCACGGCACTCTGCTGGTATATAGCTATTACTATCAGTAAGCGTACAGCTACTACTTTACAGATCGATAGTTTACAATTTACAAGTTACATCGGATCTTATTGTTGGAGATGCTTTGAGAAATCTTAATACGGAAGCGGTCCGGTTCTTGGATGGAAATTTCAAATCGTCGTACGGAGCCCTAGCCGCTGATTGCCGCGTTTCCAAACGGTTCGGTTCGACTTTCGCCTCCGATTTTCCCCAACTCTATGTATAGCCCCGTGAATCATATGATTCGCGCGGTTCTCGTCACCAACGGATTTAGAGTTCGACCAAAGTGAGTGGAATACTTGGGCGGAGTAGGAGGGCGCCGTCCGACCAAGACAACGAGTCCTGTAGGAAAAAAGTGCGGC
>NT_176616.1:440385-440711 GCF_000188095.3 Bombus impatiens | reverse complement strand
CTCGAGGGTCGCCGCGGAAGGCCAGCTACTAGCCCCGGTAGGCACTCGCGGAGGGAAACTCGCGACCAAATGTAGAGTTCGTCGACTATCGGACTGTACAGGGTGGGAAACGACCGATAGAGAGAAAGAGGCGACGTTGTCCATGGGATGCTGCGCGGTTCCACGTTCTTCTCGCTGTGATCTCGCGATTAGTAGGAGCGAGAGACTTCCTATAAAACGAGACGAAGATACAGGGAGAGGGAGGCAGAGCGCGCAAAAGGGAGAGAAAGAAGGAGGGAAAGAAAGAAAGAAAGACGATTACCATCCACGGGAGGGGCGGTGAGGAT
>NT_176616.1:438966-440344 GCF_000188095.3 Bombus impatiens | reverse complement strand
GGGGGGCAGGGGGTGCAACGTGGAAGGGGTAGAGAGTGGTGTGTGCCGAGTGGGGGTGGGGGCAGTGGCGATGTCCTAGCGAAGGTCACGGCCGGGAATGCGGTTTGCGTCCGTCGGTCCAAAGTGGCGTGCCGCGTTGCAGAGCTTCGTTGCTCTTTCTCCTTTCCCCTTGACGCTCGAGTCTCTCTCGTACGTTCTCTTCTCTCGCCTTCTTCCTTCTCTCCCGTCTCTGTCCAACGTTCTTCGGCTTGCTGGCTCTCCTGCTCTCTCCATCGCGAGCCGCAGCGGCGCAGACTACAGGAATGCACCAAATGCAGCGCACTGACCGGTGCTCGTCCCGTTCCATTGCTTCCACTTGTTTACTTCGGTCGTGCTCGCGCGCGCACGCGTGTTTCTCCCGTCCCCTGGCGCGTTCTTCTTCTACACCCCTTCTCTCCACCTTTTTCTTCGTCGCTTCTTCTTCCTCTCCTTCCTGGGACGGTGGATTCGTCTCTCTGTGTGCAACAGAGAGAGAAAACGCGCGGGTTCGCTACTCTACTCCTGCGCTTGGTCGTGTATCCTTTATCCCCTCGACGGTTCAGCGGCACCGTTCGTCGTTCCCATCGTCGCCCGTCGTCGACCTTCCATCCCCACGCCCCGCCCCACCCGTTTCTTTCATTACTCCACCCCCGTGCGAACGTTCACCCCTTCGCTCCGTGTGTTTGGACCGTGTCCTTGCGCTCGCCACGGACCCGTACGTTCTCTCTTGACTCTATATGGAGAAGCTCGTGGTATGCGCTACCTTGCCACCAAGGTGACCAGAATTCTGCGTTCTCTTTACTTAATGTTCCTTTCTTCTTTATACTCAGTTCCCTTTTTCTCTCGTATCTCGTGTAACAACATCTCGAACCGTGCTTCTCCTATGATTTCGTCTCATTTTCTTTTCTTTTCCCTTTCTTTTTTTCTTTCTTTTTTCTTTTTTTTTTGCTATTTTCCCATAGCTAACTACCAAGTATCGATCCGCAAGGCAATCGGAATACAGCCTCAAATTAAGATTCCATCGATCCAGGCACTCATAACGAGCAACGACATTCTCGGTGGGGTTGTAACCGCAGTCGCGTTTCACGTCGAGAATTCCACGATCGCCGGCATTCCTCGAAACGCAGGAATTTCCTGGATCCACGGTACCCTCGAAGGGCGTGCGTGTAAACGCAGCCAATATTCACGCACACACGCGCGCGCGTACTCGCTGAATCTCTCTGGAGGTTTGACGAACTCTTCTTCCACTCGTCCCTTCGACCTAGCCGAATCCGGCCGCGATTCTCCGTCTCTCTGGCCCTGACCCACCCAAAGGATGCAGTCAACCCCCCTTGCAGCAGTGGTAAATGGGGTGCTCCGG
>NT_176616.1:436911-438931 GCF_000188095.3 Bombus impatiens | reverse complement strand
TCTGAACCAAGCGGAGGGTGGGACACTGTGTACCGTATATAGGCGCTCGCGCGGTCATCGGGGACTCTCTGAAAGGGGGGTGTACCTAAGCCGTAATTGTGTATGCGACCGTCTGTGCCGCGTGTGTGCGGAATTCGTGCATGTATCTGGTCTCTATGGGGAAGCGGAGAGCGTGTACGCGCGCGGACCAGCCTGTTTAGCGGCGAGCCGACGCGCCATCGTGTAACAGAGAGGGGTTGAAAGCGACGAGAGGGGAGGGGGTGCGGTGCGTTCACTCCACAAATCAATACCCATTGGCTGCCGCGTGTGTACCAGCCGTGCACAACGAGCGAAACGTGTCACCCACCGACCCAAACCCAAAGGACGATATAGCAGCTGCACGCACGACAGCCGGCATATGTCGGCCGATGGCCAAACCCGACGCTCCACGAGCGTGTTCGTGCACGTCTTCTTCCGTGCATCCTTACGTGGCGCATACTGTGAGTGCCGTGTGCGTTGTTTTGATACGATGAAACAATTTTTATCGATCATTTTGGTAGAGGTAGAATCTCGTTCTCGTTGAAACGAAACGAGACAAGATATCGAGATTTAAACGTTTCAGGCGAACTTTGCATTTTATCCTAAATTTCCTAATTTCGTTGACAATTTCGTTGCGTAAATGTGAACGTTCAATTGTCGAGAAACGCGTAATTTGCTTCTGTAGAGTCCATTCGTTGGAGAAAGTCGTATCGCGTACAATGGCAAATTATAGAATGCTTTCGAATTTCGAGATTGTCCTTACAACGAGACGTTTAGCAGCCACCGCAACGAGTTGCCAGAGTCGAGGAAATGAGGTTTTCTAGCGTATCGGACTTTCGGCTCGATATATAGCGATCGTCGGATTTGTGGAAGTTGCGTGGCCGCCCACGTGCATTCGTTTCGTTAATTAGTTACACCCGGTTGTTTTTAGCGCGCAGAGAACAATAGGATATCGCCTTGGGGCAGATATTTCCGGCGCGGCGGCCAATACCGTTTCTTTTTTCGACGAGCTGCGTGCCTCGAGTCCTCCTTCTCGCTTCTACGCTATTGTTCCGAGTCTGGGGGCTTGCTGCGCAATTACTCGGCAGAGCCCGCAGTAACGAATCAAATAACAATCCTACAACCATCTCCGCCGAGCAAATTTCTAATTTCCTCTCGTAGCGCCTCGTCTCGACACACCGCCGCGCCGCGGTAAAGGAGGAAGGCGACGCGGCGGTGGTAGTAATACAGACACCGAGCGTCGTCGACGGTTCTCTGGCCGAGCGGGACGTTCGCCTGTACGCGCCGCGGATGCGGGCCAATGAAATTCGATCTTCGGCCCGTGCGAAATCCAGCCAGAAATCGTTACGAGGGACCACGTTGTTACCCTTGCACGACAGAAACGAAACCGTTTTCGCGGTTCGATAATATCTACGAACTGTTACTCTGTAAAAATACGCCGCTCGAATCTCTCCGATCGAAAAACAAAACTTGTGCTTTCGGAAACTAAAAATAAGAATGGGTATCTTCCTCTGTTGATTCGTCTAATTAAAAGGCAATTCGAACAGCGGATTCAACGGCCGACAAAATCCACAAAAGCGACGTTCTTATCAAGCGAGAAGGCCGTGGGTAGGCGCCAGTCGAATTTGACAAAGTTGGAAGCCACGGACGAGCAAACACCACGGGGCTTTATCCTACTAGGCAGCCGCATCGTGTAACAGCGGCGGCGACGCGCACGGTCGCGTATATACCGTGTATGCGTGGCCGTCGGGTGACGATGGTGGGGGCCTTCATTCAGTGCGCCTCTCGGGGTGCGCGACGCGCATGCGCAGCCCGTCGCGCGTACACACGCTACTCACGCTGTGCCTCCCTTCCTACTCTAGCGTTCCCTCACACGTACGTGTCACGCACGCGCACACTACTTCACCTACGTATATGGACTTTGTACTCGAGCCGATCTCTTTCGCGCGGCTGTCCAAGAACGAACGGCACACGGACACGCCGTTCTACGGCACACCGGCGC
>NT_176616.1:434618-436822 GCF_000188095.3 Bombus impatiens | reverse complement strand
GCGTGGCGGGAGGGAGAGGGGTCCGGCGGCCGTGGAGGGGAAGGGAACGCGTATGTGGGACCTAGAAGGAGAGGGGGAGGGTACGGTGCAAACGGCCAAGAGTGACTGAACTGCACGAACGACGACCACACGCCGCCAGTTCTTCGTCGTGCCGCGTGCTCGAATACGCGCGCGTTTTTTAGATTGCCCGCGTTGACTTTTCTTTACCCCGTTCCTTTCGCTGGATTTCCTTGGTAATCGTGGAATAAGTCGATAAAGAAAAAAGAAGCGGGTACAGACGAACGGGAGAGAATCCTGTCGTGGACGGAGAGAGGGATTAGAACGGAACGCGGTGTCTCTCCGCCTTTTTCTCTTTTTCCGCTGTTGTGTAATTTCGCGGGTCGCGCGGGCGTGCGTACGTGGGACGCGGTAAGCCGCGTGCTTTCGAGGTCGTTGCTATCTATCGTTCGCGTTGATATCTCTTTTCCCCTCGAACGATTCCAACGAATTACTTCTTTCTCTGGTCGATTTGATATTTCGACGGGCACCGTTGGAATTCCTCGGAAGGCGAAGACTGTTCGATTTGCGACCCGCGCAAAACCGCGAATGTACCGTTCGAAAGCTACTTCTGCTTACATTCCCAGTTCTTACGCGGCCGTTTCCGCCGCGTGACTCGCGTGTCATTTCCTGCAAGGGGAAAACGTCGGATCTCCTCGGAGAGGGGAAAAAAACGACCCGGGGAAATAAAGAAACGGAGTAGTCGACGAGCACGTAACCCGACAGCGGTGTACAGAAATCGTTCGGTTTCCGGAGCATAGAAACGTGTGTGTCACGTCAGATCGATACGGTCGCCGGTTGTTTACAGCCCGACAAAAGTCGGGGAACGTCGTGGCCCGAGTTTTCTTTATCGCTTTACACGCCACGCAACCAGGGCCCGCATTTAAGCGTTTCTGCGTTCCTCGTTCTCTCGGCCCGTTCCTTTTTCCACCTCCGCCACGACCTTCTCTCTTCCTACCTCCGCCTTCGGCTTTTTACCCTGTCCTGTTTAGCGAGAGAACTCGATTCTAGTCGACTCGTAACACGCGCCGCCTCGGTATGCATCGTCCCGTGATGCATTGCTTCCGAGAAGCGATAGCGCACCGGCTTCAGCTTTGCGCCGTTCTGCCTCGCCGCAACGCGCTCGCTTTCAAGCTCGGCCCCCGTGACTCGTGGGAAAGCAAGTTCACCTAGAAGCGAGCCTCGTGCAAGCGCAAGTTTCGGTTTTTAAATGCCGCTCGTTGGAGAGTATTTCATGTACGAGGTTCGTTTCGTTTAGGAATTTTGAATATCGTGAAACGCGAACAAAGATCATGAGGTACGTGGCGATCTGTACGACGAACATGGCAGGAACTGCGTTAGCCACTTATTCGCGTTTTACTCGCACGCCACCGATTCTACCACCATGTTGTATCGTTCCCACGGTGTAGCTACACGTTCAAAATGACGAAGTAGAACTCTCGTTATTCTCGTCGGAAGCTAATCATTCCATCTGTAAATAATCTTGACGCGTTTTGTAGATATCATGATGTTTACAAATTGCCTGCTTGTCGCGTAGGTAATATCTACGCGAAGGAATTACAGGCAAATGTTTGCCTTTATTAAATAATTTTAGGAGAGGAAAAATAAAAGGTACACGCGTGCTCCGATACCTCGCCACGAAATAGTACCAATTAACGATCTTCCAAAATACACGCACGTTATCGATAGATAGTACGGTGTCATCGACCTCAGCCTAAATCCACCGAAATAGAACGTGCCGAGAAGGTGAGAAAGTTGCAGAAAAATTGATGGAAAACATTGGTCCGCGACAAACCTCGTCTCTGCTCCATGTGCGCGAAGACGTGCGTTATCCTGCTAAGAGAATAGGGGGAGGGGAAATTCAGAGAAAAGCGTGTGCCAGAAAAAGACGTAGTCGCGTATAGTAGGCAAGACCAGCGACGACGTAGTCGTAAAGTGCGGTAGAATGCACTCTGACGTAGTAGACTCTGTGTATTGCTTGGCGCGGCGCGTTGCATTCCCCTGCGGTGCATTGACTTTGCCGCCCCTCTTGCGCCTCGAACGCCAAACTACCCCCCACTCCGCCCCGTCTCTTCTCCGTCGAATCCTTCTCCCTCTTTCTCCATCGCGTTGCATCGTCTTTCCCTCCTTGTCGCTCTTCCACCGCTTGATCCACGCCGCCGGTCGCG
>NT_176616.1:427306-433963 GCF_000188095.3 Bombus impatiens | reverse complement strand
CCGCCTCCCGGCACAACAACAACATTCCTTCTCTCTGCAGTCCCTTCATGCCACGGAGACCCTGCTACCAGACTCCTTCTTCTTCTGCTTCTTCTTCTTCTTCTTCTTCTTCTTCTGCTTCTTCTTCTTCTTCTACGTCGTCGTTCTCTCAGACAGCGGCGTCGAAGCCCCGAGGAACCAACAGACGAGCAACACGCGTGTGTATACGCTTCGTCTTCCTCTCTCTCTCTCTCTCTGTCTTTCTCTTCGTGTAACTACGCCTCCCCGGTGGAAACTGGTCGCCCGCGAATCGCGTGTGCGATCGACCTCATGGCCACCGGACGAACAGAAAACGGGCATAAGTTTTCGGTTGGTATGTATCGGAACGATATTACATCTACCTGCTCTGCCATCGATTTATCGACTGCTTGTCGCTTCGAAGAGAAGAGACACAGAGAAACAGCGTAGTCACCGGATTCTCGTGGTCGCGTTCCAACGGAGTCGCGTTGCCTCGACGTTTCGTCGATATCGCTCGATTTTTCCCGCGAAGAAACACGAGCAAGGGTTACCTTGGTTTTCATTAATTCATGACACTCGTTGATACGTCGGTATAGATAGAATGTGAGACAACGTAGCATGCAGGTACATACGTGTGGTATACAGATATCGTGAATGTTGGATGAGAACGATAGATGGAAGAAATTAGATATCGAGTCGGTTAACGGAGAAACGCCTGTGTTTTGTAGAAAATATTGGCCGAACGATGGCACGAGATTTGGCGGATCGACGCGCGGCAATATAGGAGGCGCGAATTACGTCGGTTTTCGCGAATTGTTTGTCTCCGTGCGTTACATCGATCTACCGCGAACACGCTCAACACCGCTAATTGGGTTATTACGCGGAGCCATACGAATCGACGCGCGTTATGCGCACGCCGTCCCTCCTGTTTTGTTCTCGTGTTTGTGAACAGTCTCGACCCAGTCTGTTTACACGGTTGATTTCGAATTTGCCGATGATGCATTATAAGAGCTGTACGACCGACTAACGAGCCGTAAAGCTGTTTCTCCCTTCGGTACCCTGGAAAAAGTATCGTAATCGCGGATGCCTATAACGGAAATTACGCTTATCCTCGTCGAGTGATATAGCAATTAGACGATACCAGGTGTCACGGATAGTTATTAATTTAAAAAAGCAATCCGCGCTATTTCCTCGAGTTATTAGCCGACCATTTGTCGGCGATGATTATATTCAGACAGATTTGTTCTGCGTACTATCATCGGGACGTGGCGTACTCGTTTGCAAATTTGCTCGTTGTTGAGTGAATCTTCGACGCCGACGAGACAGACGAAACCATGTGGTTGATGTTTTTCCATTTCGAACCGTTCGTCCTCGTGGACAGGTTAATCGTTGCTAAAACTCGCACGCAACGGCCAGACACGTTGTGAAGAAATCAGCGAAATTCGTTTGGCAAACCGTAGAACGTGAGCAATGGGCAACCTTATCAGATACGGTTATTTCTTTGGAATAGAAATTTTATTGCTATAGAATCTCGGGTTATTAGCAAAATTCGTGTTTCAACCATAGACAGTCTCGATGCTTCTAATTACAACGATACAATAAACTCCTCCAAACAACTCTATCCAGTGGAATTAGGTTGGACCGTAACTCGGGGGCGTTAGGCAGATTCCTTTCGAAGCAGAGAATCAATCGACTCGATGTTATCAGCTATTGAAGATTTAAACCTGTGCATAACCTTTCTCGGTTTCTGGCGAAGGACGGGAATTGCAATCAAGGAAGAATCAGGGGAAACCCAGGGATGGCATTTTCTAGAAGGCAGCCACCGAAATGTTATTTGACGTTGGTAATAAAGGTAGCCGGAGGAGACACGCCACCGAGTTGCTCTTCCGTTTTACCGTCCTGTGATTCTTTTTCGTTCTTTTGTCTCCACGTCCTTCGCTTCGCAAACCTTCAACGTTTGCCGCTCTTCCGCCTGGTTAAACCGTTCGACGTTTATTTATCGTCACTGAAGAGCGTGAAACCATAAACCAATTGAATGAACGCGCGTTAATCCTCTCTGTACTTAAACCATCCTTCCTCTGTCTCTTTCCTGGGTCACATCCTGTCCGTTCCTCTGTTCCTCTTCTCCCTCTCTCTCTCTCTCTGTTTTCCCATCACTGAATTTCACGGCTACGTTAGGCGATTGTTTGATTTCTTAGCCGTTAATCGGATTTTCAGAGCTTTTTCCCTCTGTCGAGCGAGGAAGCATGCACCAGCTTTCTCGAGTGTCACCCTCGGCTGATTTAAGTACACGCAGAGTTCACGGCAGAGTCCATCGAGCGGAAGTGGCGCGGTCATCCTTTTATCGTTTTTCCGCTGCTGGAAATTAGAGGCTTTCGCTTAATTCAAGGATTAGTCCTTAGAACGTGTATAGTGTTTCGAGTAGCGCGCACCAATATGGATAGAAAAGTTGTCCATGATACCTGAGTGCTCAAATCGTACGCACTCTCGACAAACGGTGTTTTCTAGATTTTTCCAAGCTTTCAATATAGTCGACTGACCTGTCGTCGTGCTTTCGACGCTTCGGTATTTTGCGATTTTTCTCACCGTTTCGAACCTTCCGCTGAACATTGCAGCAAAAGTGCAAGAACGCGATTGATGAGAAAGGAAAACCATCGCATGGACAGTTTTTAAACGTTCGATCTTAACACTCGATGTAATTCCAGCTCTTTTATATTCCAAAATTCCATGCCTGTCGTAAGTAAAGTAGACGAGAAACGAAAGATAACTGAAGAGATGCACAGATTCGATGCGGACAATCGTTTTTGATATATTGGCGGATTATCGGATGAAAAAATTAGCCTCGTCAAATTTTGATTGGATTTAGAAATCGTATTTGGGTATTAGGTATTATTTAGGCCGACAAATTACGGATTTTCCTTTTTGTATTCTCCGTTCGTTGACAGACCGGTGTTATGGCATTGTACGAGAGATTAGACGAAACGCGTTCGAGCGACAGATGCGCACGGCCAACAAATTTTCCCCTTTCTCGTTTCCACCGCCATCGTTTTTCCCCGTCTGTCCTTAGGTGCGGCGCATGTGACACGAGGTACACGCACCTGGAGGGAGGGCGCTCCCCTAATTACAATGATCGGGGCCCAGATTTTCGCGTTCCCCTCGTGCCACCACCGTTGCGCATCTGGGAAAACTATCGCGAGTTTCGCTGCAGTTCACGTGGCGTGAAATTAATTTCCTACCTTTCGCTTCCCCTTTCCACTACGATTCCCCGAATTACGTGAAATCCTATTTTTCCAAAATTTCTCGCATCGTAATAAATTAATCACTTAACGGATAAAGCTGAGTTTCGCCACGATTTCGCGGTTCACCCTATCTTCTAAACGCTGGCAGGAATTAAGAGCTTGCAAGGCTTCCGCCTGTTGCCGATCGCCTTTTACGGCTTCCGCCACTTTTCCCGATAACAGTCTTCTGCTACTGATACTCCATCCACGCAACAACAGCAACAAACGCTATATCGTCTTTCATTACCATGTCCATGGGGAATTTTCGCCGTGTAACAACCCCTCGGTGCTCTGGCCCCGTTTTATCCGCTCGTCTTTTCCTTCCAACTGATTCGTTAGCGCGTTTGTCCTCGGTGAAACAATGATGGACAACCGAGGAGCGAAAAACTCGCGCGGGACAATCGGACGAGACGCAGGGATAAAGAAGCAGAGGAAGAAGAGAGAGGGCAAAGACCGAGCCTAAACAAATGCCGGGGGTTAGAAAAACCGTGTGAAGACGAGCGAGTGGAAAGTCCCCGTACGTGGAAGCCGGTATCTCGTAGTCATAGACACGCGAGTTTTCGAATGCGGTACCCCACAGTCTTCCTTTTTCGACCCTCGTCGCCATCCCTTTGCTACCAATAGACCCTGATGAAGGGTGAGAGGGGGGAGGGCATCGAAGGGCGACCTTCGGGCCCATGGGAATTTATCTTGTCTGGCAAAATTCTCCTGACGCTGGTCTCTTTCAGAGAACATTGCCGGACAACTGTTCGTTTGGTTCGCAGGATGGAACTTGGAAAAGAGGGTGGAAAGGGTAATTTATCTTTTCTTGTACGTTTCCTTCGGCGTTGTTCGTGGAAATTTAGATCTACTCGAAGGTTTAGATTTACTCGAGTTTGGATATTTTTCCAAGTAGATGGAAATAACGAAGTCTCGCGAGCTTATGCTTCCAATGATTTTATTTCAATCAACGTTTCACCTGGAACGATTTATTCTATGAAAGTAAGCAAAATGTACAAAATTCAAGTGGCTGAATAATAATAGCGTATTAAAGGTAACGAAACTGGATGGGAGGTTGCTTAAACGTTGGACAATTATTCGAATGGGATTGTTTAAGCGTGAAACGTTCGAATAAATAACGAAACGCGCGTGTAAGTAGCGTTCGACACGAAGAATCTTTGAAAAGCAACTTGAATTGGAAAAACAACTTCAGTCTGCAAGTTGTTGAAAACGCGCGATGATACGTTACTTCGATATATCGACAGAGGAATGTGTAATTTATTTAAAGAACGTGGCTGTTTATAATTACACGACAATTACACGAATCTCATCCAGCAGTTTCCCTTGTTTCTTTTATATCGCGAAAGTATCCACGATGTTTTCGATGTATTCGACGTACGTACCGATCGTGAAACAACTTAGTCGTCGAATGTGGGTCGCTCGTGTCAAAGACGAGGGCTTTGTCGTTCGGTGCCGGCTAGCTTCTTGAGATAACAGCTGGCTTCCGGTGGCTAGAAAGCGCGGTCAACTTGTCCGGTAAAGTTGGTCGATCGCGGATGCGTTTGTTTAACGAACCGAAGAACATTGTGTTTGTCGAATGGTCAATTGCCGCGAATTAAGATCTCGATGCGAGTTCTCCTGCTGTTACCGGTTTCTATTTCGTTTGCCGTTTTTAACCATCGAACAGGCGATAGAAAAACACGACGTTGGTGTAAAATAGCGAAACGATAAGCTTTGGTCGAATATATGAAAACAAACGATTTTTCCGCTATCTTCGGCGATTAGAGGAACGTGGAAGTGACTTCGATTAAAAAAGCGCTGATTATCAAGATTTCAAATCTTCAGAAGCAGATAGCAGAGGAATTTCGTTTCTACGATCGACGTGCCAACTTCGCTACGACTGATAAATTCCGCTTTTCAACAGCCACTTCAAACACTTCTCTCCTTTTTTATTGTTCTTGGTAATTGGGCAAGTGATATTCCACCATCAAATTTAATAAATAACATTTGTCGATCAGGCTAACGCGTAATAAATTTCAAGAGCAAGACGCTCCTTCTTTTCTCGCGTCGTGATATCTGAAATTTAATCGAACTTTCGATAACCAACGTAACTTTTGTACTGAATAAAAAGAGAGAGAGAGAGAGAAAGACGTTAAAAAGAGATAGAGATCGTAGCTAGCGGCGAGCAGCATCGCACGGCAATGCACATAGCTATCCATCTTTACCGTTTCTCCGTCTCGGGGACGTGACGTTACGTCGTATTTCCACGACTCTACGCGTTCGAAACGACAAGCAAATCCACTTTTGCCCGTTCAAACGGAATACGAGAGGCGCACACGCGACTCGAATACAACGTTGTATCTCTATGAGGCGTGGAGGTTGCACGCGACATCGAAGATGCGATATATTTCCCGCGGACGACTTTTCCTCGTAAACGATTCCCCGGATATCGCTGGTCCTCGTGAGCGTTCCACGAGGCGGATAATGAAATTTCACGACCGATACTCGGTGAGAACGGTCCGCGCGAATTACGCACGATCGCGTAATAACGCGTTATCGTCGAAATAACGACCGTGTCCCCGTTAAAATGGGGCCATGGTTTTTTTAACATCGATAATGAGAACCAAGGCACAGTGCATGTCGGCGCCGAGGAATGTCTTCCGTTCGCCGATTCTATTCGATTAATTAGCGGAACGTTCGAAATAGAAAGCAATGGCGAAGTCGTTGCAATGGAAGATCGCGAGTTTCGTTTCGGTAACAATCGTTTTAATGGGGCTCGAGTAAGTTTATTCCGAACTTTGGATATTCTATGGGTTTCTGGTTTTCTGTTATACAAGGGACGATTTGGAAAATGGAGAAAATTTGTCAAATTTAAACAAAATGCCAGGTTCGAGGTGTTCGAAGTTTGTACTACGGAATATGTAATGTATAGGTAGCTTGGTGGAATCAGCAGGAAGTACGAGCGCACAGTTAAACGCGAAGTTTTCAGCGCGTTACATCGTTGCGAACGATTCCCCCGGCCGACAAATCGACTTTCCCCTAAAATCGAAACCAGCCCCCGAAGCCCGTCGGTCACGAAACCGCCGTCTTCCCTATCGATCTTACGAGCCATCCTGAAGCACGAACATGCGCAGCAGCGCGAAGTTACCAGCGGAGTTGTACTTCAATTTTGGGCCGGAGGTGGTGCTGGGTCCGCGTACGTATTTCACACCCCATCCGCCTTTATCCGGTCTCGCGACTCTATCGATCATGGTAAACGTGCGAATAAAGCGGATGCTCGTTTAAATCGATCGTTTTGTGCATTCGTATAATTCCCATCGGAAGTTGATCGGCGAGAAGAAGTTCAGTGATACGCGAGCGGAATTTAGTGGCGATCCTCGTGGTCGGTGTCGTCGTCGTCGAC
>NT_176616.1:369506-426766 GCF_000188095.3 Bombus impatiens | reverse complement strand
CGCCCCCCACCTCCGATCGTCCGGTAAACTTCTGGTGGGGTACCGCAAACGATCTTCCGTTGGTGCCAGTTCTACCCCCCACCACGCGGCCGCCTCTCCTCCGTCCCCTCCACCGCTTCGGCAACCTACCGAACTCGGTCTTTATCGCTCTACGAGTTTCGTGACATAGTCTACTCGCCTCTCGGCTGCTGCCAGCGCTCTCTCTTTCGCCTTCCCCCCACCAACTCGCTTCCCCGCGTCCATCCGTTCACGCACTCGACCACAGTGGAGGGGATAGCGTTCCCCTCTACGGCGCTATTGAAGCGCGGTGGGGGGAAGTCTTGCGAGGACGCCAAACTAGAAGATCGAACTCTTCGCGTATCTTCTTGCTTTTTTCGCGTCCTTCTTCGTCTTCTTCGCGTACCTCCTCGATTTTTTGTTTCTGTTGCTCCTTTCTCGGTCCAACCATCGATTTCATTCGTTTCTATCTTAACCCCCGTGCTCATTTTTTCCTCTTCTTTTTCTTCTTCCTCCCTTCCTTCCATCCCCACCATACAGCCACGTTACGCGTTGCTATACTTCGCGTTCCACCTTTTCCTTTTCTCTTCCACCGCTTTCTTCCTCCGCTTTCTTTCTCCTCTTCTTTTCTTTTTTTATTTTTATTTTTTTGTTTCCTTTTCTTTGTTTTTTTTTTTTTTTGGCTACGCTCGCTTCCACTTCGATTTTTCGTCTCGAGCAGAACGTTGCCTCCTTCTCCTCGACGCCGTCACGATGGCCGACTGACAACCACTGCCGACGTCCGTTCCTTTTCAGGCTTCTGTCCGCCGGTATATCCTGATTGGCCCTCGCAACCGCGCCGATCGTTAAGATTCGACCAAGTACACCCGCTTCGCCAACTTCCTTCTCGTTGGTGTGCAAGTTTGAACGAAATTGGCTGGGGAACCGGACAGCGATGAAAGTTGCGACCGATCGTCGTCGGGAATTTCGGGGACACGCGAACGATTCCGAGACTTCGTGAACGAGGGGGCGCGTGGCCCCATCGTTCCTTGTTAAAACTTTTTTCTCCCCGGCCAACTTCTTCTCTGTTCGCCGTTAATTATCGTCCCCTGCGCTGATATTTGCATTCGTCGGCGATTCCGCCGAGAAAATCTAATTTTCCTTAGGTAAACCTGCCCTTTCTCGCCACTTTCTTTCTTCGGCCATCTCGCGCTCTCCTTAAGCGTATCCTTCGGCCAGTCGCTGCTAGATGATTTATATTCGGGACGAGACGCGGCTCGTAAATGTCTGCTTACTTTCTCGACGTGCATTGCCTTGTCGTCGATCGCGATCACCGCTGTAAAACTACGTTTCACTTGGATCGTACGGAAAATCCGTCGAAATACCGGTTACTCGAATTTTTATGAATTTACACGTAAATACAATGTAAAAATGTAAGAGTATTTCAAATATCCAAATAGCATGGCGCACTTATCAGGTAAAACGATTGAAGGAAACAATGTAGCTACGATTTGCCGTAAATTGGATCGTTAGAGTACGGAAAATTTGTTAAACAGGCGATGTCAAGTTTGAAAGTAACTTCGCCATTTCAACGAGTAAACATATTTAAATTAAAATTAATTGATTTTGTTCTTTCCACTTCCTTCTACGTGTTCAAGGCATCTCTGCTATTCTCTGTATTTCAATTGTACGACGCTTTCTTTTTAATCACAGCTGTACACCAACCAACCTTCGTACTGTTACTTCTTCTTGCAGACAGAGAATCGGCAGGATGCTGGTGGAAGTATTTCGCACTGCCGCTAACAATGGAACGAAACTTAACGTGAGCGAAGTGATGCACGTGGTGAGGCAGATCGCCGACGATACTGGTAAGTTAAAAACTTATTTATCTGTTAAAATTACACATTCGAAGATACAAAGTGTAACCGAAGCAATTAGAAATCTATCGCGTTCCTTGTCAATTCTAAAGAAAGAAAAGAAAAAGAAGAAGGAAGATTTAAAATGAACAGGTAGAAAATGAAAACGTCGCAATCTTAATTCGACAGTTTACTTTATGATGTGATAAAATCTAAGAATTTTAATTTGGAGATTGCCTTATGCCCGAAACAGACGACTCGAGAAACCTAATTTACTAAATGTTCGTTATACACAGTTTTATTATTCTAAACGTTGCACGTTGTTGGCGTTCGCACATTTGTTTTATTTTACAGCTTCTAAATAAGAAACGAAAGGATTGGAAATAATTCTGAGCCAAATCCTTGACGCACTGCTTGCGCACGTATTTTATAAATTACCTTTCTTTGCTGTCAGACACTGCATCCTCGAGTGTTTTTTATTTTTCCAATTTTCCCGTTTTTTGCTGTCCATTTGTACAACTTATTAACAACGTCGTCTCGAAACGATTTAAAGCATTATCTACGATTTTAATCTGCAATAGCCAAAGTTTATATAGCAAAGTCTACTCTTTAGATGCACGTAAGTTTTATCGTATTTACGTCTTGCATTGAATACGTGTGATTATCGAAAGAGCGATCGATCTTTTACCAATTATCAAAAGACTATCGTATAGCGTTCGCAGATTTCAATGCCTATCGCTTACTCTGTCTATAAAAAAATTCTTTCTATCTATCGGGCAACGAGAAGATCGACAATTTGTACGTTGCCATCGAATCTTCGAAACGTCCATCGTTGCAACTTGTTTCAATCTTACACAGCACTTTTGTTATCTCTGTACTAATAATCACACCGTAGCAAAGTTTTTCTTAGAAAGAAACTTTAATTCCTGCAACCAGGTTTGTTCTTCCTCGCGCGTATATATTTTCGACGAACGGATCCAAAATCCTACACCTCGTCTCGAGTTGCAATTACACCTTTTACACAAATAATTCACCAACCGCGAACCAGACATTTTTCCCTGGTTCCCTCTCGACCATGAAAAATTGAAATGACGCGGGATGTTCCCCAGCTTGCACACACCGGCCTGGAGAAAATTCCTTTTTAGGTGGCGCGCCATTTGTTTTTCCGGTTGCTCAGCCCCGTTTCCTCGAACGAGATACACCGAACGAGACCCGTGGGTGCGGATACGGGGGCAGTTTAAAAATAGAAAGGCCAGGACGCGTTCTTGAGAGAAGACAGAACGTGTTCCGCGTTACCGGTAGGGTAACGTGACGAGGAAGCCAGTTGGGGTTGCAGACGAGGCTGTTGCTCCGCAGTAGGTGACGACAAGATTGTCGCCGCTTCCGGTGTAGCACGCGCCTCACCGGAAGTCTGTCGTGGTTTCTCCGCGCGAGGTATTTATACGAGGACGCTCGCTACGGTTTACTTTTTCGTCTAGCCCACTTCTACGTTACATGGTATTTCGAAACGAAACACCCGACCCAACGGCGAACCTAATGACGATTTTCTTGCTCGAGATATCGCGTTCGCGACCTGTAATTTCAATAACGCGATCCCTTTTTGTCGAAACTCGAACGAGAGATCAAAACGCGTAACGGCGTTGGTCGAAGAATAGTTTATAGTTGGATTTAGAGGCAAAGTGGAGCTTAAAGAGAAGAGAAAAATTCCCTGATCACCTGCTAACGCGAGAAGACTAACACCCAGCAGATCTCACAAAGGATGTATCTTAACAAACACGAAGATGGTACCCCATTGGGGGTAGCCACCCACGTGATAATCAATCGGATAAAAAATTCTACCAAATGTCCAAGTTGGACAAATTGTAAATGTGAAATTTTAAATTAAAAAAAAAAACTTGATAACGAGTTTACCATCGCTGGAAATCACAAAGGTTACGAGTAAGTTTACTAGAAATCTTAAAAACAGGTCAAGAATTTATGTCCTGCTATTTATTCATTAGGAAACGGGCATCGGTTATTAGATTAGAAATACAGCTATTCGGCGATCGACAGCAGATACAGCAAACATCGTTAAATATGGGAAAATACGAGCGGAAGAATTGTGACAGCGATAGGAGAAAATTTTGAGGGGCCATAAAACGCTTGAGAATGACTGGTCGTTTGAAAAATCGATTTATTCCTCATCGTCCTCTGTAAAGATCGAGAATCATCGTTATTGTTCAGGGCGGTTTTCGCAGAACCGAGTGTTCGAAGATCATCTATAACGATCTATGAGTCATCTATGAGTCGATGTGTATCTTGAGCAAACGTTAGCCTAACGAAATCCGAAACACAGAAACGAGAAAGATAGAAAAGGAAAAGATATCTTTGAAAAAGCAATAGCCAGCAACTATGTTAGGTCTTCTTACCTGACCGTTTCGAGGAAACGTGGAAAATGACGCGCCACTGCGTTTTCATCCCACTAATGGCTCTTTTCTTTTCCCAGACCTTCGAAAATACTTTAAGACAGCCGACTTTTAAGACCTGCACGGGACCTCCGTCACGTGAAAAAAATGCTCCTTTTATATTTCTGTGCCACCGCCAGCGTTCTCTTAATACGCCACCTCACCACGACAAAGGGAATCCTTCGAATTGCAAATAAACTCGCCATCGATCGTACCTGGACGCGTGATCGTTATTTCCCGAGCGTTAGCGGACCTAACGTTGGAAAAACACGTACGACCGAGCTTAGTTCGTTGCTTTCCAGCGTCATTCTACGAGACAAGCAAAACAAAGACGATGAAATTCTAGTGGGAAATTCTCTGGACAAATTTTCCGAATTCTCGATCGGTTATCTTGAAACGTGTAAACCAGCTCGCCTAATGTTCACGCGGCGAAACAGTTTATTTTAATGAAAGATCTACGTGATTATCGACAGGGTTGGATATTTTGTCGTTTTAATTGTATTCTTATCGTACGACAGAAATATTAAAAATGTATAATATACGCGGCGTACCTAACTGATATCAATATTCTATATACATAACGTCGGAGTACAAATCAATTATCACACATTCGCGCTACATTACTTGCGAAGAATTAAATACACGTATTTAAGTTACGAAATTTATTGAGCATTTTTTTAAGTTTATCGTGTCTCTTTCATCGTCCAATTGAATTTACCAGGAATAATAATATATATAATAATATATAAAATATTTAGCAAAATAATCTACAATTATCCATAGCTTGATATCGAACTAACAACGAACAATTAGTTACAGTCCTCGCTATCTATACATACTTCTCTATTTCTATTAAAATAATCGTATTGTAAACGCGCCACGTGTCCTACGAGCCATCAGGCGTTTCCCGACAGGGATGCAACTGTCGAGGAAAGGTGCATTCCCGACAGAGCATGATCCCTGACGAGTGTCACATACTGGCTGCACTATTTTTAGGCACGATCTAGACGACTATGGAACATCTTGCTCGTAACACGTGCCGGCATCGGTGTTTTTCCGTGGGCCGATCGAAGCATAGCATAGGGGAAGACAGGAACGAGGAAGAAGAGGGTTGTAGGAAAGAAGATTCAAGACTCGTGACCAGGGGCAAGCGACACGCGCGCTTTTTCTCTACACGTATTTTTGGACTAGCTTCCTCGAGCAGGGACAAATATCGAAAGGGACACGCGCCCCTTTTCCTTTTCGGTAGATCGGGGAAAGAGGACGATGCCAGTTGCGTCGACTAGTTCCCGATTTTTTCCTGCCATATGCGAGGAGGAAATACGCGAAGGCTTAACAGACAACGAAACGGATATTTCCTTTTTCTTTCTTTACCATTTATCTGCTTCGCTTTTTTTTCTTTTCTCTGGAATGACAGGATACAGCTTACGTTCGGGGGAATCTCCTTTCTTTCTTTCTTTTTTTTTTTTTACAGTAAAATAAATTCTATCCCATACAGTTCTATTCTATACGTTGTCGAGAAATACATCAAATTGAATACAAAAAAAAACGTTGATTTACGCCTACCATAAAAAATGTGCTAAAATTTTAACGAAGAAACATGGAGAGTTACGTAAGTTTCATAATTGGGAATGTTCGATAAAAATGGACAAGCCGAGAATGTATCTATTTTTCTGGTGGCGAGAACGAGACAACGATGGCTTCAATAACAATGACTCTTCTAGTTACGCGTTTTCTCTCTCTCTTTCTCGATAAGAATGCAACGAAGCCAATTGTTGCCGTAAAGCGAAAGGGGTTCGAATACTTGTTGTTCCGTGAACGTGGTTTTCACGCGGATCTTGGTGGCGTTTCTATGAATCCGTGCCACTGTTACCGGAGGGTGTCTTCTCATTATTGGCCCGATACGATCGATACCCGAGATCGATCCATCCGTCGTCGCATAACTAGTGTCACGTAAAATTTATGATAAAAAAAGAGTAACTGAGCGATAACTTAACTTGACGGTGCCTTTATAATTTTGTTGGCTTTTATTCACGAAAATGATTAAGTATAATATTACAATGAAGTAGCGAAGTTAAAATAGTTGTTCAAATCAGGGCTAAACTGTACACAAGACTCAAGGCTAAAGGCTAAAGACTAAAGACTAAAGACTAAAGACTAAAGACTAAAGACTTCTCTCGTGGTCGAATGCTTGCAATTTTTACATGTCACGTTTGTAGGTGTTGAGGTACAAAGGGCGGATCCTAATTGCCCTACGTAATGGGGAAAGTGTAATATTGGACCATGTGCAAAGGTCAAGTCAGAACCTAACGGTTCGTTGTCAGATAGTACGGATGACGTGGATTTGGGTATAGTCACACTAGCTTCGTCTTCACGGAACTGCCGAGGGAAAAGTAACTATATGTCGGAGTCAGGTTGGAATTTTGGGGCCTTCGACGAACCTTTACTTACTTTACCGTCACGGATGTAGCTAATGTTTATCGGTACAAATGTGGACACCACAAGAGGCTATGAGTAATAGCGGCGATAGGATGGTCGAGATGATGGTGACAACGATTTCAAGTTCGATAACGAATCCACGGTCCACGGGATGACCGGTATCAACGTAATACACGATTCGGGTAATTTTCTCGATAACTCAATCGGCAATTCGTCCAACCACTCACTAACCAAGTAACTAACTCTAACTCTCACTCTAACTCTCTCAATCCGAAAGAGGCTGCCCTTATATACTCCTGTCCCTGCTTCTTGGGTTAATCTTTGTTTCAAGGAGAGCCATATAATCATTTCATACCTCTGTCAGGTACATGTCCCTTCCGTGACCGTGGCTACGTTTAGTATGAGTACCGCTATGTCACTTAGAGCCCGAACCCATGGTCATAAAGCCATATTGGAACATTAGAACTATTTCTTATTGTTATTACTTAAGTGCAGCTATAGTAAAAGTCTGGACTAGGGTATTGGGTTTTTCCCAACATTCCGGATGGGAAATCCCGATGTTCTTTCATCTCTGGCATATATAACGATCACGAACACGTTTCTAATTATCAATCGCGGACGAAGAGTTATTTCAATTAGCAGATAATAATTGTACGAGTTGCACGACGATCAATGAATTCGAGAATCGTGCATCGTGTTTCGGTTTAATTTTGACCCGAAGACGAATTTGTCGTATCTCAGTTTTGTTTTCGTTTTAATTAAGAGAAGTATTTTTAACGTTTTAAGAATATCTATAGCGCAACATTGAAGGGAGAAATCATTTATATTAATAACGAGTGCCATAATAAGAAGATAAAACTGATTAAAAGTTCGGTACTTTTTCAAAATGCGTTGTAATTAATTCATAGCCAATTAATATTCGCGAGACGTAAAACGAAGTTTTGCACCTCCGAATACGAAACTTATGCTTCTCTCTCTTTTCCGATAAATACCGACAGTCCATCGATTTACGCGGTCGGAAAATATAATCTTCGATAATCTTTGTCTGAATCAATCGTGTTGTCGACGATAACGAGATTCCCAGCGAGCGCTTTTAACCCGAAACGTTTAGGATAAAAGCGAAACAGAACTTTGAAAATAAGTTAAACGACGAATATGGTAACTTTGAGTCAATTAAGGAAAAAATTGATTGCCTGGAAATATGGATACGGACAAAGACGATGAATAGAATTTGTTTCAGCTTTTGTACGATTCTATGTATCCAATTTATTTGCGAACCTATATGATATAAATACTTTTGTAACTTCGATTTCCTCTACAGTATTTTCTCTCTTTTTCTTGTATTAGCCGATTTCCTCTAGGTACGCGATTTTTATCCGCGTAAAAAGGATTATGTATATGGAACGAACAGCACGTAAATCCAGAGTGTACAATTAAATATCGAAGCTGCCTGCCATCGATTCTTTCTTTTTCACATTTAAAAGATTATGAAACGGTAAAAAGAAATACAATTGACTAGTTGGAAAATGCGTGAGAGGAACGCAGGAATGTTACCACGTTCCTAGAATCCTCTAAAAATATCGGCGCCAAAGACCTAAATCACGTGGGCCGGATAGGAACCAAAAGAAGAATCAGCTTTTCAAACACAGTGTTGGCCAGTCTTAATATCGGCTACGATCGACAATGGACCTTCGTCCCTTCGAAGAAACGATCGACGAGATGAACGAAAACGAACGTGGCTCGAAAGAAGACGAAAATTCCAGGGGTAAATAATCGGTGACGCTTAATTCTGAAGGAACGCAGTGGGATATTTTTGGCGGGATCTCGTGTCCTGGATAGAAGGCGCAAGGATGCAGTAGGCGGAGAAAAAGAAGATAAGACCCAGCGCGTGATTAATGGACTGGGGCTGCGTGGCAAAGAGAAAAATGCCAGAGGGTGGGGACAAGATCGAGCTTCTTGTTCGCGTTTCGTCGGCTAAAACCGGCGGCACGAAGGGCGGTTGCGTCAACGTGGGAGGAAACGATGGAAGAACCGATCATGGAACTCGCTGGGAAACGGGATACGAGAGGGGAGGGAAAAGCGAGCACGTGCTCGGATCGTGGGCCTCACGAAGTACGCGCGAAGCAATCCGAAAACGAACGAGCCCCGTTTTGTACGCGATCCCCTATCCCCTCTCCTACTCGCTCCCTCGTTGGGCCTTGCAGTCGAGTGGTGGGGAGATTACTACCCTTCCTGTCCTCCCTACCACTGGAAAAGTTCGACAAATGGGGAATGTGCATTTCCCGCGATCAACTAACCGACGAAACACTCAGTGTCACCCACGCTCTTCAATGGAAAGGTGTTGCTGCTGTTGCCGAGTTTTCTTCATTTCTGACGACTATGAAACAGCCGAAGTATTTTCTCGTCATGCAGTGTCTTTCGGGTGTGTGATAGTGTTGTGTGTAAATCGCGCGTCGTCCTGGATTCCACATTTCATCTTTCTGTTTCGTCCTCTTCCGCCTGGATTACATCGCATTTACTTTCAAAGTTTTTTCAATTTTTAGTAGTCTAATATTTAACGGAAAATCGAGGTTTAGGAGTCGAGAGATTTCCAAACCGTAGCGTCGTTCATAAAATTCGAAGATAATTCGGTCTTAACAGTTTCCTATTATTTTTCCCTGTATCTTTAAACGTGGAAGGGGCTTGGAGAAATTTTAACGCGTCGAGAGTGCAACTGAAATCGATCTGTGATAATGACGTCGCAGGAAGCCAAGTATTTGACGATGCTGACTAATACGTAAAACAAACATGATGGTATGTACGTTCTCTCCTTCTCTATTTATTTTTTATATCTTTCTAGAATGTTTGAAATTGTACATTGAATATCCTTAGAATATGCCTGTATTCAAAATTTGAAACATACAATATATATTTCCGTAAACATTCCATCAAACGCTACTTCCAAGATACTCGGTCGACGTAATTTGTACTTGTTGTACGTGACCAGTCGAGCTAATCCGATGATCCTTCGACTAATAAACAAACGGGACATTTCCATTCTTCAAAAGCATATTGTTAATGGGAAGGTGCGAAGCTTTTCCTGATCAACAATAACGCTGATATGTGCCAGGCCTTTCTTTTTCGTTCAGGTATTTCTACGAAAATGCCTATTGGGGTAATAAAAACGGCCAAGGTCGAGAAAACGCCGAAGAATGGTCCCTTGCCTTTCCCTCCAGTTTTTCTCGCTTTCGATGCACGAATGGCTGACGGTTAGCGGCCGATCGTGAGTTGCAAAGAAACGATCGAATTCCTTCATAGAAAACGCCGGCAGTTCTTTCCTCGTCCAAAGAATCGATGGATCACAGCGCAGGTCTTCTCCCTTTTCTTTCCTACGTGTTTTTCTTCTTTCTATTTCGATAGGAATTTTTATTCCTCCCCGGGAGAAATAACGTTAGATTCGTAGAAATCCCATTCACTATTCCTGAATATTCCGTGATTAATTATTTGAGGGAAATCTAACGAATATCGCCGATTCGATCGTATCGGCGCCGATTAAAATAAATTTGCATTTGTCTGCTCAGCCTGTTCATCGTTGAATTCTTTTCAATAGGATGACGGAGGATCACGTTTGTTTCACAAACAAATTACTTCTGCCGTTTTACAAAAACGATTATACTAACGACTGTATTACATTGTCGCTATTTGAGTCGCTTATCCGCCACATAGGTCGACTCCGCGAAACAAAAAGTAGACAAAAATTGATAAAATTATGTACGATAAGCGATCGCACGAATGCTTTGACATTTGAAAAAGCATAGTTACCCACTTTAATCTGCAATCGATTCGTGTTAATCGTAATCAACTTACGATCCAGAATTCGATCTGGACGGTGGTCGTTGTAGAGTGTTTTTTAAACAAACTGAAAATAGATGAATATAGGAAAAGCAATATATAAAAGCAAAAAGAATAAAATTTAAGCGATGAAAAATTATTTCTGATTTCAGATGCGCAAATCGGGCTGGACCTGATGGAGCACATACCGCACGTGGTGATGATCTGCCACGAGACACCCCATCTATTCGACAATATTTTTCACAATCATCTCCTCGACATCATTATCAGATACTTACAAGATCAAGACAACCAGGTGAATATTTTGATCACGTTTCTCTACGCGGTTGATCGTCAAAGCTTTCTTCCATCGATAAGCATCTTTTCTTTTTATGATTTACATCGATTTAGAAATACTTTTCGATAATCGCTTCCTTCTCTTTCGAAACCTAGCGGAAATCGTGTTCTTTCCGCAGGCGGCAAAGAATTTAATGCCTCGTTAACGAATTCTAATTTTCGTTTTTTTTTCTTTTTTTTTTTATTGCCTCAGGTACGAATGATGGCCCAGACAGCGGTGTTGACGCTAACGAAGAAGGGTCTCATCGATAACACCACGATAGAGGGCAAGCTGTGTCCCGTTATAGAAACCCTCTGTACGTCCATCGATTTGCTTAACTCTGGCATCTCCGTAAGTTTCTATGTTTTTTTTTTTTTTCATTTCTTTCTTTCCCTTTTTTTCTTTTAAATCTTAAATTTGTTGCCGTAACCTACACCACCTAATGTGGTTACATCCATGGTACGTTATATCCATTGATATTTTTTAAGAAATATATTATGAAGGACAATAGTGATCGCCGACGTCCTCTTCGATTAAAATGTCCCACCTATCGTTTCGAAATAATCCGGCAAACTGCGGTTTTATTTTTCTTTCGTGTCTTTTAAAATAGTTAATTATATATACGATTATATTAGTATTAGAGTATTAGAGTAGTATTAGAGTATATTATATATACGATTTCAAACACTTCGACGTGCGTGGAAAAATGAAAACGCTAGATCGGACATTTTCGACAAACCATTCGTACGATCAAATTAGAAAACTCTAACAAAAATCGTAATCTCTCGTCTCGTCGCAATGTTCATAGCCCGCGATTATTGCGTGTTCGAGGTGGAATCGCGCGTTGAGAAAACGAGTGGAATGAAACCTACGCAGAATCATTGTGCAGTTCTTTCTCTACCCCGCTGTTTCTTCCACGTTCTATTTTAACATTCTATCAGGCACCGGTGTAGTTTAACGAGTTTTCTCATTTTAATGCGTTCAAACGAAGCGTAGCACGATCGTCGACGTCGTTTAATTAAAGAATACGTATGTAAAGAATTACTCAAGGGTAAACGTGTGTCCATTGAAAGTACGGCAGCGTGGTGAAAAACAAGGCAAGACGGGTTTCTCGCGTCTAGCATTCTTGATCCATTCGGCTCGACCACGCTTCCATCGTATGCAAGCAAGTGTATCGCCGACTATCCGGAGCAATAGGTGTATCGAGTTTGTGTCGTGTTTATGGTCGTTGGACCTTACGCCGCCCTCGTTCCAACGGATTCCGCCTGAAAGACATGGGTAGTGAGATGTTCTCACGCTATCGCGTCTCACTATCTTGTCTTTCATCCGGCGTTCGTTCTACTACGACGTTCGCCAACGACCAAACGAGACCTGATCTATACGTCCGAGGGAAATTGGGATTTTTAACGCTTTTCATTTCGTACTGAGCGTTTATCGATTCTGTCAGAGAGATCCCTAACGCTTTAGTAGACACCGTATGTCATTGCAGAGGCCTTCTCCATAGAAGATGCTTTTCGATATCATCTCCTTTATACACGTGATTTCATTACTCGAGTAGGTACGCGATTAATTGTAAACAGGAAACGACTTGCTTCTATAAGTTCGTCATTTATCGCGGAATGACAGGAATAACGATCGATTTTAAAGTAGGAATCAGTGAAGAGTTAGCGAGCTCTTTTCAGGTGATATCGACGAGAAACAGAAGAGTTTACGAGAACAAGCTGGCACCTCTTCGACGAGGACATGCTTTTACCATCAAAGTTGGTTTGTCATAGAGTTCGACTATCACAGCCAGCTTTGATGAGCAAAATTGTGTCCGTCCACGACGCACGATTCGACGGAGAAAATCGGAAAAGGAAAGGGCGAGGGGAAAGCCAAAAAAAGGGCGGAGAAACGGAAGAGAAACGTAGAAATAATTAGCAGAGAGAACGAGAGAAAACGGAAAACTGAACGCGTCGTTTGTATCTCTCGCGGAATTGAGGGACGACGAAAACGAACGATCCGCGAGAGAGGAACACACGTACGAAGAGAGAGAGAAAGAGAGAGGGAGTGAGAAAATCGACATGAAGAGAGAAAGAGAGACGGTGGAACACGAACGTTGTACCCGAGCACAGCCACCGAAATGAAAATACCTTTTGCGGTCCGATACATCAAATTGGTTGTGGAATGTTTCGAGTCATATCACAGCCATTTTGTTGAGTTTGGCCCGCAGAATCGATCGTCAGGGAGCATATTCGTGTGCGCTGTACGAGTGCACTTGGTGCCCCCGCTTAATTAATAATCACCCACGTCGTCGATGGACACCTAAAGGTATAGCGAATGAACGACGTGTGTGCGTAACTTTTACGATCTTCTAATTTTTACCCTCATTTTTCCGTCTCACGTTGCATACACTCGCTCCTCTAGTACTGTTCTGGATTACGATCGAGACCGCAGCTTCTTTCACCGTACGATCGTCACGAGAAGACGAAGAACGAGGCGAAGTGACCGCAGAAGGGGCAAAACTACAGAAAAGGAGAACAACGCGATCCAATCGTCAAATTGGTTGTGGCGTGTTGCTTTTGGAAATGTCATATCACAGCCATTTTTGACGATTTGGATCGCCGTTTCGTGCAACGTGTCGTGTCTTCTATTCGATGCAGCGTCCTATCAAACCGTATTGAACGTAACGGTGCTAGGAAATTATAGATATATAAAAATACTACACACACAGGACATATAGAAGCTTGTTTCTCGCAGCTTTTAGGATTTTAGGAAGGTTCGCAGGATAGAAATGACGCGGACGCGTCGCTCACAAAGTGGTTGTGATATGCTGATGCAAGCGTTCATATCACAGCCAGCTTTGATGAGCGCGGCGACGCGTTTCATCGACTGTTTTTTTGATGTTCAATATGATTGGAAATGTAAGATCGTCCGTTAGTCAACAACTTCTAGCGTGGATCTCGGTATCGATTTTCCTTTATCGTATCGAGGTAAAACTTGGTTTTCTGTAAAAGCAAGGGAAACGTCGTCTCACCTTTACGCTCGCAGAGAGATCCATTCTCGATCATCCTTGAAGCATCTTCTATGGGTGGCGTGGCCGTTTTCCCGCGAAATACAGCGTTCCATCGAGAGCCATTTTAAAGAAAAACATTTCCGATCGCCTGTCCCGATACGGAGATCGACTCCTCGCGCGTAGTTTCCACTTTCGGCAAAGGCTTTGCACTCTTTCATAGTCGACTTCCTCTCATGGGTTCACAGGATTCATGAAGGACGTGATCGCGTTTATTGAACGACGATTTCCAGATGACTTCCTTATTCGTGATCCACGATGATTGCCGTACACTACGTTTACCTTCGATTCTTTTCTTTTACCGCTTTTTAACTAAATGTAAATAATATAATTATATACATATATATACAGTGCCTACAGAAAAGGACTTTGTGCACAGACTTATCATTCGTTGAAACGTTTTGTTTCTTTTAGCAGATTACACATTTCATTTTCATAAAATGTTACTAAATGTAGAAATTATAAAATTGTATAAAAGTTAATATACTTGATCGATCGCTTTATAAATACAGTACTAAATTCAGTTATGTGCAAATACTTTTCGTAGCCACTGTGGTGTATAGAAAGTGGTAAAAATTGAATAGACAGAATGACAATGAACAATGATAAAGATTTAACGATACGTACGATCCAAGGATTTGATGTACTGCTAGAAAGATACTTGATAATCTTAATCTATGAGGCTAACGCTTAACAGAAAAGAAAAGTAAAGTAGGACAAAACGCAATGCGCGTACGCGGTCACGATCGTCGAACGACGATAGGATGATTCACCTCTTTCTAATTCGTTTGATCGTTGCACAATGACCTTCTGATTCGTGCAGATGCGGGCGCCAAAGGAGGTACTCGAGCATCGTCGCGAAACGATCGATCTTCCGCGGTTGTCTCGGACACGTTTGATCCTCTAGCTACCGGCCAGCATCTACCACGCTATTGATGTATGTATCGTACCTGTTGTTTTGTTTTCCAGGTATTTAAGAGGCGCGAGTTCGACTGTTCCTCCTATCAGAGTGGTTGTGATGTGGTGACTTGGACTCGTATCACAGCCAGCTTTGATGAGCGGAACGGTGCGGTTTATAACTCCGTTCACTGCGATCTTAAACCACGCAGACGATGTCGCAAACACGTTTTCCTTTATTTTATGTTTCTTTTGAATTAATTAATCGTATACACACGGAAGCAACTGTAAAAAACGTGTGCGTATTTGTACATTGTTTCCTTTGATTTTCTTTGTTACCGACTTGTTTTCTATCGGATCACGTTTGCTTTGCCATCGAAAATCCGAAAATTCACCAGATATATATCGTATTTGTATATTATTATCGCAGCTCATGTGCAAGATGGCACCGCTCATTGGCAAAGAGCTGACAGAAAAGATCTTTCTGGACAGATACATCGCCCTCTGCGAAGACAAGGAATTCTATACGAGGAAATTCTGCGCGTCGCACCTTGGGGAACTTTGCGCCGCTGTCGGCAGGAAAACTCTTTTTCGGAAATTGGTGAGTCTCTTCACGCGAACCTCTCCCTCCATGTAGAAACTAACAAACGCTTGACATTTTACTTTTTAAATTCATTTGCAATTTCATTCGATCGAAAAGAATGCATGGCATGGCGATTCCCCCTAAAAAAGAGACTTATAATTTCTTCGATGAAATTGAAATTTTCTAAAATCTCAGGCTGTTGAGCATACGAAAAAATAAGAATTGTTCGTTCTTTTAATTTCTTCTTTCTCCCGCAGTTTCCAATATTCGTCGATCTGTGCAGCGATAAAGTGTGGGGTGTCCGGAAAGCGTGTGTAGACGTTATGATGCCAGTCTCATGCTGCATGACCCTTCAGCATCGTCGATTACTATTGGCAGAGCTTCTGGCCACGCATCTTAACGACGAGTCGAAATGGGTGCGAATGTCTGCCTTTCAAATTTTAGGACCATTCATATCCACGTTCGCGAAACAGTTTACCGAAGTAACTTATAATCAACACGGCGAGCTAGTGTTTACCAGCCAACAAGATAATCGTTTCAGGTATAAAAAGCTGAAAGTTTTTACCTTCTACTTGGTCGACTCTGTTCACAGACTCGCGTTGTAATATCCGTTTTATTTGTTCCCCTCTGTTCTTCTTATTCTGTGCTCTCGTTGCTTCCTTTTATTTTCTCGTCGACTCTCCCGCTTCGTTTATCACGCTCGCATTTCCCTTACGAACATAGAAAAAAGAAATAACGCGGATCAACGACGTGTTTTTACAGTATAAGGTACTCGTACGAGGGAATATTTCCTACTAAGTGCGCGATACGGAGTCACACGCTCGACATGGAGGACCATAATTCTAAGGATAACTTCAATTCGTCTGTGATAATACAAAAACCAATTTTAGAGGACGACGAGGACGAGTCGCAGGAGGATATCTCCACAATGAGAGCTTATAAGTCGAAGGTACGACACGTCCGTAAGTAACGAAACGACGCGGTTCGCGAGCTCATTTGCCTTTCAATTTCCTTGAAAATAGCCATTAACGTGATTCGATTTCGCTCTCCAGTTACAATGGTAACGAGTCATAAACGGGATTGTGCATTCTTAAAACGTGCTTCAGATAGTCGCCCCTTGTTCGTTTTACCTTCTACTTGGTCGACTCTGTTCACAGACTCGCGTTGTAATATCCGTTTTATTTGTTCCCCTCTGTTCTTCTTATTCTGTGCTCTCGTTGCTTCCTTTTATTTTCTCGTCGACTCTCCCGCTTCGTTTATCACGCTCGCATTTCCCTTACGAACATAGAAAAAAGAAATAACGCGGATCAACGACGTGTTTTTACAGTATAAGGTACTCGTACGAGGGAATATTTCCTACTAAGTGCGCGATACGGAGTCACACGCTCGACATGGAGGACCATAATTCTAAGGATAACTTCAATTCGTCTGTGATAATACAAAAACCAATTTTAGAGGACGACGAGGACGAGTCGCAGGAGGATATCTCCACAATGAGAGCTTATAAGTCGAAGGTACGACACGTCCGTAAGTAACGAAACGACGCGGTTCGCGAGCTCATTTGCCTTTCAATTTCCTTGAAAATAGCCATTAACGTGATTCGATTTCGCTCTCCAGTTACAATGGTAACGAGTCATAAACGGGATTGTGCATTCTTAAAACGTGCTTCAGATAGTCGCCCCTTGTTCGTTCGACTGTGAAATACAACCAGTACAATTTTTTTTTTTTTTTTTTTTTTTAAGACACACATAAAAAATGATCTCGTGAAATTTCTTTCAGATACAAAGGAAACAGTTAAAGAACGACCAAACGCTGGACCACACGGAAAACTTTAATTCGTTTCTATACTACTACGTAGAGCCAGACCTTCCACTGGACGACGAGCTCGTCGAAGCTGCCAGAAGATCCGCGGCGCAGAACAATGTAGACCGGAAGCCGTTGATCAGCACTACAGCGTCCAGTAAAGCGTCGTCGTTAGACGCTGCTCTAAAAGAAGACAAATACGCGGCAGACGATATCAAGAATTTCAACGATCAAGAGATCGTTCCTCAGCACCTGATCGATTCGTTCTTGTCGATGGCTGAGCCAGAACAATGTTCCGGAGACATGAGCCCCGGAGATATTCCTCATCATTGCGCATTTAGTTTTCCCGCTGTTGTACTCACGTTAGGAAGGGAAAATTGGCCATACCTGAAGCAAGCTTATCAGTCTTTGGCAAGCGCTAATCAATGGAAAGTGAGGCGCACGTTAGCCTCCAGTATTCACGAAATCGCCATAATTCTAGGAGAAGAACTCACTATCACTGATCTCGTACCGATCTATGATGGATTTATCAAAGATCTGGATGAGGTCAGAATAGGTATACTCAAGCATTTGGCGACGTTTTTGAAGATACTCAAGCCTGCCGTTCGGCTCCAGTATTTACCAAAACTGAGGGAATTCCTCACCACCGATAACGAGTGGAACTGGAGATTTCGAGAGGAACTAGCCACTCAGTTGTTGGACATTGTGAATCTGTTTGATCCTGTAGACGTTACCCGGTTTATCGTGGAACTAGCTATCGATCTACTACGCGACAAATACGCTGCTGTGAGACACGTTGCTCTCTCTTTGGTACGATTTTATATACTTTCTATATACTATGTAAATTGTCTAGCCTAACGCTACTCAATAATATTTGTCTTATGTCTTTGCTTTGTCGTATCTGTACAGGTGACACAAATAGTAGCACATCTTTCTAACGACAGACGCCTTGAAAAAGGGCTATTTCGAAAGCTCAAGTGTCTCGTTTTCACAAGGAATTGGGTTAGAAGACAGATGTTTGCCTTCGTGTGCGCCAACCTGATTTCGAAAAACGCCATTAGCGGGTATAAATTTTCGCAAGAAATGTTACCTACTTTGTTGCAAATATCTTCCGACAAAGTACCAAACGTGAGACTAGTTGTGGCGAGGACTTTGTCAAAGAACGTTATTCCTATGGGATGTAAGTATTTATTTGTAATCTTCTTCAGATAATTGCGTTACGAGAGAACTTCGAATTCATGTTCAATAAACGGGTGTTTCGATTTTTAGCAGAATGGTTGGGAGTGAAGCAGGCGGAAGAAGTAGAGAATAGGCTGAGAGAAATGAGATTAGATCCGGATAGGGACGTTCGAGTTATAGCCGGCGGCGAGGAAAACGTCCCATCAGATATGTTGTTGCCACCGAAAACTAAACAGCCGTGGGACATATTTTAACGAACTCAGATTTCGTGAGAATCAAGTTGTAATTATTTCCTGCCATACGAATCAATTTTATACCGGACTGCCAAGAAAGGAAATGGGATAAAAGAAATTTCGTACGAATGTTCTTCCATACGTGAATTATCTTTGTAAATGTAAGAAGAAAATTAATTGGATGGAAGAGATAAGAATTTCGTTATACCGATAGAGAATACGAGATGCAAGGGTTTCTTTAAAGAATAAGTTGGTGTATCTATGATGTAAAAATGAGCTCAAGTTTTAAACAAAGAAACAAGACTTGTACCGTTTAGTGCAGTCAACATAGAAAAAAAGTGCAACTTAGCGTTGTCGTTACGACCAAGGGACCGACAATTTCCGCGCCCCTTTAGACTAAGACAGATTATAAGTATCAATGGTCAAAAGACATTACGCAGTTATATAAGAGTGTGTGTGCATGTTTAAAAGGAAGTGAACGTACACTGCCGCTGAGTGCTAGGACACTTGTTTAATTGTAAGAAATATCTGTAAAAAGTTATGAAATCATTACTGAATTTTACTAAATTTTATGTATTCCATTTTGTACCGTATTAGAGAATATATTTTAACAAAAATTTATTAAATTTTTCATCAATCATAATAAAAATATGATTGTTATCTATCCATCTATCCACCAAGTGCTTTTGTAACTGCATCTACAAGCTTAGTAGCTTGGCTACTAATATTTTTTATTGTTTCAGGCCTAATATTATTCCATTCCATTTCGAAATGTTCCTATAAATATTCTTCCAATCTGGGATATTTTATTCGGATTTTATCTGAATGATCTCATAATTTTTCTATGGGGTTCAAATCAGGAGATTGGTGACCATTCTATTATTTACGCATTAGAACTTTCCTGTAAGTGATTTTCACATATTTTAAAAAAATGTATACGATCCTTAACATGCACAAATATTCGATATACGAAAGGCACTAATGTGCAGGATCTTTTTTAAAATATAATTTGTTTTTAACGATTCTCCTGTTGTTTCCTATACGTACAATCTCTCCATTTGAATTCAACCATTTCAATTGTAGACTCATCAGAATCAATCTTGCGGTGTCGACTTTTCTGGTACTTAGTTTATGCCAATAGCGACTGGCATCTCTTCTTTATTATTAATGTTAGAAACACCATCTCTGAAATTATAACGGTTCATCGCTATGGAATTGTTTCCCTATCTGAAAATCGATACAAGTAGTTTAAGGTGCATATTTCTTCGCAGCGGCTACGACAGACAGAATGCTGTTAATTTCACCTGTAGTTCATTCTTATCAAGGTTCATATTCCTGAAGAAATTATTGTCACTATCATAAAGGAGCGGGTTACGTTTTATCCTTAATAATAATTTTTTCACTGCCATTGAAATTGTTTCATTCTTAATTGTATTTATTTCCTCAATCGTTTCGGAGGCTGTTACTTTTATTTCTCTTAAGCTTTCAATAAAGCTTTGTATATATGTTTTCTGGACCTCCCAGGTCTTTTTACAGACGGATAGTGTCCTATGCTGTTACCCGAAATTTTATCACGTTGGATAATGATTCTAAATATTTGTATAATATCTGAAGAATCTTTTTCACTATAAATGAAAGAGGAAAGTTTTAGAAACCGTCCACACGTAACATAATACAGCGTAGGCACACCGCATATACTTTTAATTATATAAGTTCCTTAAATAATATAGTTAAGTTCCTTAAATAATTAAATTTTTCAATTTTTAATACTCTTATATAAATAATACTCTACCACAGGTTCATTAAAAATGAACAAATGTCCTAATACATTCGCGTGGCAGTGTATGCGTGATTTAGTACTCGCGTGTATGTATGTGATTACCATTGTGATCAATTTGTATTTGTAAGCGGTCTCTTGGACAAACCGAATATTAATTATTAGAGATATCGAATAAAGGCGGGACCTCTTGTTCTTTAGTAAACAGTCATAGCACGTTTTCTTCAGCCTCGCAATCATTGTTATCGCCTTTTCTCCAATATTAATTTTCGCTTATCGAACTAAAAATTATTCCGAAATAATTCCTGCGATCAGAGGAATTTACTTTGTAATTTTATACCGGTTGGATGACTCAAGTTTTCGTGCTATGATTCGTAAACTCTATTCATTAGTAAATACTCTTACGTTGAAGAAATGGAATGTGAGAACTTCTAGACTGTCAAGAGCAAGAAGGAAAAAAAAGAGAAGAAATTTATATTAGATCCTCTGATTATCGCGAAGTGGTAAATCGTATTGGAGTTCATTCGATTCAAATTGCTTGTATTTTGTATATATCATTGAATCGTTTCGTGAAGATACGGTGTGTAACGAAAAAAGGAACGAGGTATGCAATGGATCGTTTACGAAGCTATTTGTGGTGAGGTTATGTGGAATATTCTGCACTCTATATTCGCAATCAAAGATAGCTCTACGATGCTACAACAAAATTATTCTGAACAATAATCTGCAAATTTTAGTCTATAAGACCGCGATGTGCGCCTCTAGACACGGTGGTGCCTGATTAGACGTGAAAAACTGTGCTTACGACCGTCCCGTGTTGCGTCAATTTCACGACTCATAACTTACCGATTTGGTGCAACCGGGATGACAGTTACTGTGATCTTTGCCTACGCGTGATCACGTAGGTGAATTTATATCATCTCATTGTAGATACGTAAATATTGTAAACACAGATTTTTGTTAACCCGTTCCACCTTTCCGACATACAATAAGGATCTTTGTTAACCCGTTCCTTCTCCCCAACTTAAATTAAGGGATTACGATTTACACGAAAAATGTTTCCAGAGCCTTACATTTAGAAACTTTTTAGCGATTTGTATATTAAATACCACGAAAAGGAAATCATGTTTATACGATTTACACGATAATACTAGGTTATAAGCAACAAAATATGAACGAGGAGAAATGAGTGGTTGTTGAATAAAGGATATGTACAATAGGAGGTTTAACGAGTGTAAAAAAGAGAATACGTGTGGACCGTAGACAAAAGAATACAATGTGATCCGATGAATTATGTGATTGTACATTTGCGAAACAACTGTTATGAAATGGTACCACTAGATATTTGTGAGTAACCCCAATATTTTATCCACCGCCGCTAATATTTTGTGATGTTTTAAATTAAAGAAAAAAGCAAAAGTGAAATATTGCGTCGTAATTGACTCTTTGTGAAAACATAATGATTGAGATACAGTAAAAAGAAAAACGATCTTCGCTTAAGCAACGAAAACTCGGTACTTGTGAATACGTATGAAGAAAAAGAAGTTTTGTTTAAGATATTCTATATAATATATTGTGTATTTGGTAATGAAACGGAAAAAATATACATCATGTGATTTGTTACACAACAGTGTTGATGTTGTTTGTTTCAATAATTTAACTAATGACATGACTAACGATTAAAGTTAATTAATTCAGTTCTTTATTTGAAAAAATCTTTCCCTTTATCTTTTTACATAAAACATGCTATATAAATTATATGTATTCGACATACAAAATTACTATGTAGTCATACATTAATATAGACAAAGTAATTCTTGAATTATTGTGCTTCGATTCGTAATGAAGTCGCTAAATATTAACAGTTATTAAAATATACCAAGGAATTTTCCTGGTGGACAAGCTGGCAATTGGCAAGCTTTCTCTTCCATCTCGGTTTCTGCAGTACTACAATCGCGTAAACAATATCGCCATCTTATTTGACGACCTTTACCGCAAGTAATACTACAGCTGCTCCAGTCTGTCCATTTCCCCCATTTACGACCCGATTTTGTTTCTTCTTCATTACGAATTGCCTTTGAAGTACTCGACGATGTTTTAACAACGTGTCTAGCCACTGATCTTCTTTTCTCTACCGAATGTTTTTTTGGGATCTTAACTTCTAATTTATGTTTCTTTGTCATTTCAACTGGATTCGCTTTTCTTTCAACGATTTTGGTCGTAGATCTGTCATAGTTTGCCGATACACATTTCTGGACAATTTCAGGTGCTTCTTTAAAAGCGCCACAACCACTGCTAACGTTTGAACATAAATCATCGATCGCACGTGTTTTTAATTTTGTCTCTTGTTTTTCGTTTCCTGCTGTTTCTTCAATGTTTAAGTAATTTTGTAATTCATTTACCTGAAAGGAAATTTGTTGTTAGTTTACAGAAATACACATGTTATGTTAGAATACTGTTTATTATAGATAATATATACCTTTGTTACTAATTTCTTTGCGAGTTCTTTAACTTCTTCAATCGATCTTACTGCTCGATTAGGACCCATTTTATCTATCATTGAAAGTTGATTTTCATCTTCGTCATCACAATGATCCACTACAGTTCCAGGCTCCTGTATATTTTTATAATACTTCAGTTCCTCTTCCTTATTTAAGAAACCATGATTCGATTCAGTATGTTTATTTCTCTTTGCGCGTAATTTAGAATCCTGTGGTGGCATTAATTTTTCAGTTTCTACGAATGGTTTTTGCTTCTCATTTTGTACGACGAATGCATTTGAACTTTTATCCGTTCCCGCCTTAGAATCACCAGCGCCACCCGCAGCTTTCGAGTCTCTTTGCACCAATGAAAGTACGGAAATATCGTCGTCGATTTTATTCTTACTTTTTGTCTCCAGTTTTGCATGCAACGTTGATGGAACATTTTTTGAGAGATGATCGTTTTCAGAATCAGTACTATCGATGGATTTTTTCGACTTTACGGATCTACGGCGAAAATTGTTGTCATTATTTTTCTTAGCCACTACATTGACAATTCCTACTTTTAAATTACCCTCGTTTTTCGTTTCATCCATTTTTCTCTTGCGAGACACTCTCGATCGACCCATATTTTTCGAACGAACGTCTTTTATTGACCACAGAGAATTTTTTGGAAAATCATGTTTTTTCCCTACGCGTTTCTTTTTCTGTTTTAATTTCTTTATTTTGTCTCCATTATTGTTCCTCGTTTTTCTCCTGAACCGTAACAGATCTACTCTAAGATCAGCGATATTTGAACTGGGTGGATTCGAATGTTCTTTAAATGTTTCTAATTCGGGAATTGATTGTTCTTTTTCATTAGACGATTTTTCTTTTTTAACTTGCTGATCAGATGAATTTTGCTCTTTTAAATTCTTTTTGTTATATATCTTTGAATAATCGTTTCGTTTTTTCCTAACAAGTTCTACCGTTGGTATAGGATCTGGTAAATTTTCATCTTCCGGATTTTCATATGATTTCCGGTTTATAATAACATCGCTCAATGGCTCTTGTAACGATACACTTTCCTTGCTTTTTGTTCGATCTATAAATTTTACATTGTTGTTCCCTAATGCATCTGTTCCACTAGCGGCAAACTGCGAACTAATAAAATTATTAACGTCGGATTTATCTTCACCAAAGTATGAAGGAACCGTGATTGCAGCATTCTCATCTGGAATTGCATTGAACTGTTTGTCATTTACAAAGTATTCCTGTGATTTAATTTCTCGTTTCCTATCGAACGACGCATCGTCATCGTACAAGTTTTCTTCTATTAACTCGTATGAATCTCGAGGAAAAGAGTTGGCCAAATCCTTTAAATAATCTTGTTGATATCTAAATGACGAAATGGAGTCTGATTCTGCTTTGCTTCTTTTTACTCGTACATGTGTTGTTAAAGAATCTGGATCATCGACATCATTCATGGGAACTGGTTCACCGTAATCTAATAATATCTTCCTTTTACCTGTCCCTTTGTTATTTTCAAGTAGACTTCCCGTAGAATATTTGTCATTATCAGGAATTGCACATAACGTTCTCCGTCTCCATTTATAATCGACTTGGTAGCTTTGGCACTTGTTATTCCTTTTTATAGATTTGGACAGTATGTTGTTGGACACTAAAGAAAGAATTATGTAATGATTAATTGTATCTAATTGTAACTAGTAACCATTCGGAATAAATTGCAATATTTTTCAATTTATTTCTCAATAATTTTGGCAATTTCTTTACATTGCTAATTGCATCTTTTGTGTTACTACTTTCAAATCAATTTATAAGAGATAATGAGTCGTATATACGCGTGGCATTTAATAAAACGCTGATGAAGTCATGCAGAACATGTGCGAAATTTAAAAAGAAATAATTCGAATTTTTTAATGACTCACAATCTTGGGAATAATTGTAATTATGATAGTGACGCGTGGATAAGTGGGTATTAACAGTATTATATCTCTCGGTTTTAATGACAGGAGCAATTAACAGAAGGATCGTAAGAATCCAAGCGACTGTGTAAGTTGCAAATTTCAGCATTACATACACTATCTCAGACTTTTTATGTTATGTTGCTCATTAAGAAAAAAGCATTCAGTTGTTGTTATTAAAGATTTGCTAAAATAGTTTTTGCTCCAGGTTTTTGGTTACTTCAAATTTCATTACTTTTGCGATTTTGCTAACATCGATTGAATTTCGATGGATCGAAAAATACATAATAAAATATCGATTTTTATTTCAACACTGAGAACAGAGCTTTAAGTATTTAATAGTTAGTATTACGGTATCAGTATCGGTTCATAAGATACGTGTGGTGTAAGTGTGTTGATATTAACTATTATTTCTCTAAAATAACATATGATTAATTCTGTATATATGTATTTTATGTATATATAAAATAATATAATGAAGTCATCAAGATTAGCACATATATTTTCATTTATCTTAATGGTAAGAAATGAAAGTATTGTTACTTAACCTATTAAATTTAAATTAGCATACACATACGTATTACATTTATGATATAAATTAAAAATGTTTTTGGATTGAATGGAGCTATAACATGCATCGTATTTTCATTATAAATATAATTTTTAGGTGAACATTGTGTCATCGGAATTTTCAGCTGATGATTGTAAAAGTTTAGGTTTCAATAAAGCTAATTTACTTTGTTCTACCTGTGAGGAATTTAATAAACATGGTTTAACAGAAATATTGTAAGTAAAAATAAATTTGTTTTGTTGTAATACAATATCTTATATTAACAATTAGATTAATGTTTGATAATCATAGGAGTAATTGCAAAGAATGTTGTTTGAAAGACGATGATTATGATGCATCTGGGTTAAAAAAATACCCACGTGCTGTCCTTGAAGTATGCACATGCAAGTTTGGTACATATCCACAAATACAAGGTAAATAGAAATTTATATTTAGAAATAAGTGTAACTGTTTACAACACACATTTATTCTGGTTTTTTATAGCTTTCATAAAAAGTGACCGACCTAGCAAATACAAAAATTTACAAATAAAATATGTTAGAGGCTTAGATCCAATAATTAAATTATTAGATGCGGATAATAAAGTTGAAGATATTTTAGACATACACAAATGGGATACTGATTCTGTTGATGAATTTTTAGCAACTCATCTTTCGATGGATTAATATTATCATTGATAATGGTATATATTTAAGTTTTATTATTAAGTGTAAATAATCATGTTTGTTATGTAATTTACGTTCAAAAAGTATTTTTAATTAGATCACTGCTCCTCCCTGTCTTAAGAATTCTTTAATTCTATGATATTAAAAAAATACTTTGTAACAACACTATATAAATGGTATTCATATTAAAAAGGTGCAAAATAAAACTTATTATTTTTTAGACCATTTATTGTTTTATATTTTCTACACACTAATACAGAAGAATCCAATGTTGGAATGAAAAGTTATTTAGATGATTTAAGAATAATGTTAGGTTTTTATTATATTCTAGTATAGATATAGGTTTTGCATGATACTTACATAAATAAACATGATTAATATAAAGAAATTATGAAAGTTATATATAACTTGTTGTTAAAGTATCATATGGTTATTAAAGCCATTCCTTTCATGGACGCAAATTTTATTACAAATTAAATTACTCTATAGGGACTACAAAGATGAGGTGTGTGTATTGTGTGGGAATTAGAAATATCGGTATTCCATAGGACAATTGTCGAATAGTATGCATCTTTTATATTAATTCTTTTTTACAACGCCTTATGTGTCATAAAAGACATAATCCTATAATAAAACTCCTACTATGTTATGATAAAGCAAATGAAAGTACGATTATTTTTCTTATTTATCAATGTAACCTTCGATTTACTACAGTTAAACATAAACCGGATAAAATTTTTATCAACATCTTAAATTTATTGCAAAGTATTTTTGGATTTTTTATTAGCATATACCTAGGAATGAATTTTCTATAATAGAGTTTCATATTACGATTGTTACTTAAAAATGATAAACATGTATTAATTAGTTGAATATTAATAGTATTTCTTAACACAGAATAGTTACAAGATAATCAATATCAATACGCAAAAGCATATCTGTTTATTTCTCCTCCATACTCCGAAAATGCATTATTTTCTTTAACAATCGTACATAGTACAGTTCTCTGTGAGTGATAATGTGTAATTAGAAAGCTTTGAATTAGCTTGGGCAAATCAATATTTATATTGGTATATTATGAATATATATAGTACATAATATATATATATCCATACATATAAAAAGATACAATTTATACATGTAAAACGATAATCAAACATTTGATTATAATGATTTCTTTCATTCTGTCAAAAGACGTAATAAACCAAATTATTTAAACATTGACGTCTTGAATATATCGAGTAAATAAATGAAACCTAACAGTAGATATATTAAGGGACGTAATTATGAAATATACTCAAGCTTACTCTAATTTACGATAGAGATCACTTTATCGTCGAGCCCTTCGTGCTCTAGGAGTACCGCGTCCACGAGGAAAACCTCGACCACGTGTTAGCTTCACTTGCGGATTTAGATCTCTATCTAACTTCTGAATGGATTTTTCATGATCAACCTGTTCTTTTTCATCTTCATTATCAATTAAATTACCTATTTCCGCCTCATTATCATTATCGATATCGGCCCATATTTTATCAACTGGTGTCTTCTTTTCTGGAGTATTAACAGTATTTTGCGAAGGCTGTTTGTCGCTTTTTTCCGCTTCGCGAGTTTCTTCTTCCTCAGATTCTGCATCAGCTTCAAGCGGATCATACTTTTCATCTCCGTCAGTTTTCTTTTGAGCATTTGCATTTTCAACATTGTTTTCTTGTGCTTCCTTCATTTCCACATTATTCTCGTCTTCAGAATGAACTATTTTACGACGTTTCCAACTCCCGTCATATTCCTTGTCATTTTCTTGAGCATCATCGTTAGTCTACACAGAAAAATTACTTATTATATTTTGTGATATATTACATTAAACCTTTTTACGTATTAAAATATACCTCAAGTTTTTCTGTTGATTTTTGTTCTGTAGTTTCCGTACTCGAAGTTAAAGCCTTTACTTCTTGTACGAAATTTCGGTAATGAGTAATACTACGTAAATGAGCATTCATATCTTCAGCTAACAGCATGAATCTTCTACATTTTTCACAATAAAATCCTTGAACTTCTTTCACCATAGATTTTCCTGAAACAACATGTGTATACTTAGATAAGTGAGTTTTAAAATATTAAGTAGATAAGTAAGTAAATAAGTGAGTGGATTAAAATATAATGAGAAATAAAATGTATAAACAGTGCAATTTACCAATGGAAACTTGATTTTGTCGACAATATTTATAAGATGGAATTTTGAATTTCTTTTCATTCAAATTCTCAACAATATCCGTAATATATTCCTGTTCTTCTATAGTAGTATCTTCCTCCTTTTCATTTTTATTGTCAGAACCAACGTCTTTTTCTTCATCTTCTGCAGTACGCACTTCAGATTCTCCTTTTGCAAGTTTTTCTATAAAAATGGAAAACAACATTACATAATCTTTATTGTGACAATAGTTTCTTTTAAATATCTTTTCGTATACCTTTCTTTTTATTTTTTCGTTGTTCTTCACACTGCACAGCTTTCTTCATGTGTCCCGGTGTTAAACAATGTTCATCATATTCAATGCGCGATGGAAATTCTTTCAAACATGGGAAACATCTTGGATGCAAAAATGTTTTTAGCTGTTGATGTTTCTCACTCTTTCTATGCGTTGATAATGTTCCGTAAAAATTCAAGTCACACATTGTGCAATATTCACGTACATTCAAATCTACAGACACCTAAGTAAAAAATAAAATACATATAAAACATTTTATAAGTTATTAAACTTTTACATTTGTATATATACTTACTTTCTTACCACGACGTTTCGAATTAGTCAGACTAAGTTCGCGTTGTTCTTCCGCTACTCTTAATTCGTGCCGCATGAGATCAACCTTTAATTTATATGATTCATCTAACTTTTCCATCATCAACTGATGTGCTCGCCCGCGTAAGTGATTTTCGAAAGACTATAAAAAAAATAAAAAGATGATAATACCAAAGTTGACCTCGATTAAATGTACAATATATAGTGAGTATTAAGTATATACATATCCATCCCACATATGTTTGTTACAAATGTGACAGAACATATGACTCATTGGAACCTCTGCATAACGACTTTCAGCGTGTCTTGCTTCTGATTTTTTGCCTGTCAATTTTGAATCCTTCTCCGTTGTAGATGTATTTGCTTCCCTCGATGGTGTTTCTTCCATTGCAGATTTGTCTGGCTTTTGTTCTTCATCATCTTGAGGCTTTTCTTCTGTTTCCTCAGTCTCTAAAACTTGAACATCTTCGGATTCCTTTTTAATATCCTTCCGATCAGCTTTCTTGTCATCAGATTCTTCATTCACTCCACTAGTATACAAACAAACAAAATTTTTATTATAATAACAAATGTTAATCAGATCTATATATTGTGCTTTTTTGCTTTGATATAAATATTATAATTTTTTAATATGTGTTATAGTAAAAACACATATATACACGAACTTCTCAATTTCGATAGCCAGAAAGTAATTGGGCATAATATTAAGTTAAAAGAAGATAACTCACACTTCTAACAACTGTATACAAATTTAATCAACCTATTATTATGAACAAATATTTGGATAATGTGTATTGAAAGAAGAACGCATGGGGAGCATTTTATATGATTATGAAATACTAACGTTATGAGATTATAGGTAATCTAATTTAAATTTGAAATGTGAGTTGAGTTTAATCAACAATGACGAATGAACATATAACATGATATGTAGACATATGTATATATAAATGCATATATACGTATGTATGTAGTACTTTTTTAAAAGTCAGACAAGAGAAAGGACACAATGCTAATTCTTTAGCAATCATACCATATGTACGTAACAAACACCGTACATACAGAGATAGGTGACAGAATGAGACTTACTGAAGTTTGAAGAAACTATTCACAATCACCAGGAGCTTACCTTGTTACAGCAGGTGCTTCTGTTTTTTCATTATCAGAGGTCTTAACGTCCTGCTGTTCCTTTTTGGCAGTCTGATTTTGTTTAGAGGCAGGAATTGGTTTAGAAGATTTATCGTTGTGATGTTGAGTTTGGTTTCCATTCATACGCTGATTGCCAGACTGGGGTGCACGAGATTGTTGTGCAGATGGACCACGTCGCCCAGCAGGGCCATCACGGGCGCGATTGCCCATCTAGTCATGTAGGTCAAATGACCAAACCGTCATGAGAAGTATCTGATATATTTGTGATTCTTCTCGAATCGAATTTGATTTTAGCAACCACTGGGATATTTGAGGGAGAAAAATATTCTACTCGATTCGGAAGCAGGACGTATTCAGTGTTTCAATGAACACCAAAGGTCAGTATTTCCACAGTTTAGTGGAAGGGAAAAGGAAAGTAGTAGCAAATCGTTGAAGATGCATACAATCGTCGCATCATCTAACTTTGTACAGGCAATGATCTTATTGATCATAAGATATGATATTTATAAAACACATACTTTTATCCTTTGAACATAGCTCAATAAAGCTCAATGAAACATAATCAACAAGAAGAAGAAGTTAAATCAGTGAACAATGCAGCTTGTAATCAATACTTTTGAATACTATTCTTCAGATACTGTTCTTTAGCTACAATGACGAATAGAAGACTTGGGCGGATTATAAAAGAACCAAGTTAGAGGAGAAATATATCTGCATGTCTATACTGAAATTTGTTACACAAAATCACAGTTAACTTCCACTACTAAAAATGAGAATACACATATTTTGAAATCAATACACGTCTCATTATCGTGTTTCTTAACGAAATAACATTGCGATGGTAATTTTCTCCTATGAAAATCGTGTTTGGCACAACTAGTCCAGCAGTAAGAATTGCTTATACTTAGTAACTGCACAGGGTAGCCACGTAGCATGTCATCCACTAACTGAAAGCCTCATTAATGAATCGATCAATGAATATAAAAAGGAGAATTTCAAACTTTCAAACTAAGGATTGGTGTTGTTGATGTATAAAAAAAAAAAGAAGTGTAGACTAGAAATTGCCCTTACAATTTTCATTCAAAACAATCTGCATATTAAATAGGAGATATGTATTCATACCTTGTTATATGGTTGTGGTCGTTGATTCTTCATAGGATGCCTAACAGGACGATCATTAAAACGCCCAGAAGAAAAGTTCTGCTGATTTGGAAAGTTAGGTCCTGGTCCGCTAAAGTTATTTCCAAGGCTGAGAAGTGATGGTACCTGCTGTAAATACAAAATGTCATATGTAACACATAATAGTATAACAAAAATGATAGATAATATACATAAAAATGAAGTCTCCTGACCTGTGGTTGTACTTCTTGCTGACTGCGAAGTAAGTTTGAAAGGAGATTGCTAGCTATTGCTAGTTGTGCTTGTGGCGATGCTAAAGATAAATTATTATTAGGTGTCGGTAAAATTCCTCTGCCAGGCATCATTCCTCCTTCCCAAGGATTCATTCCACCACTTCCACCGCTACCTCCGCCTCCACCACCTCCTCCACCCCCTCCCATTCCACCACTCATGTTGCCACCCATACCTCCACCGCTTCCTCCCATATTTCCAATCCTTCCTCCGCCACCTCCACCACCACCACCTCCTCGATTATTAAAGTTTCGATTCCCAAAGGAATCACGTTTTATTCCTCGATTGAAAGACATTGTATCTAAAAACAAGTGCATAATAAATACCTTATAATAACAGAAAATATTACTTTATTATTACAATATATGCACATACATACATATGTATTGTATCTATTCTTTAAATGCAATTCATTTATTTATGATAAGAATTATAGTAGTTTTATTTCTCAAACATGATAACATTGTAGTGGCACAAGAGTCAAAGGACGACGCGAATCGAGAGCGACATGTTGTTTTGCCTCGGGGCATTGACACAACCTAGACGCAGGAAACGTAATGATAATGTAATAATTAATGACAAATAAACTCCGGGCAAAACAAAGTAGCCGCTACATGCAGCCGTCGAATGAAGACGAATTTGAATTTTCCGACTCTCCCCCGACCAGTATAAATAAATGGACGCGATCGCGAGCGAGACAGTATCTAACAGTATCTACAGTATCACGAGTATCTACCGAGTTACACGACGAGCATTAACAAGTATTTATCCGCTATTTTATTTTGCGATTTATACCTTGTACTAACGACTCGCGTATACAGGCTGTACATTAATTTATTATTTTAAATATATTCGACGGTTTCAACAACGAGCAATCTTGTCCTTTAAACCTTACGTACTAACTATCCTCTACACATAAACCTCTACAACATAAATATTTAATAATAATTGTATTATCATACTGCATAATCTTAAGTTTCTATAGAGAGAGACAGAGAGAGACTACCCATTTTAATTTATAAATGGAGTCTGTAAGGACGTCTATTTCCGATATGAGAAGTTATATCGTTTGCAATAATTTATCTACCTACGGTTTTACATAAACAGTAAGAATTCATAATTATACATACGTGTATTAATTTTAGGTAAACGCAAAAGCAAACACGAAGTATATAATAGAAAAATGAATTACTTAAAATTTTTTCAATTGATGTTTTACACATCAAACGACGCCGTACAATGTGACTGCTAAATTTAAAAAACTTTCATTATCGTATCAAACTTCTATTCACTTCGAACTTAAATAATCTAAATTGTACCCAAAATTTTTAATAAACAATTTTTGTTGGAATTTGATTAGAAAAATAAGCAACTACTTACCACAAAAGTAGCAACTTCGACCACAGAACAAGAAAAGGAGGCAAAATGGAAAGCTCAAGGAAATGGAGTCATCAAGCGTCTACCATGAACTAGAACAGTAAAAGCGGCATTCAAAATGGTCGATGTCAAAAGCTACTGCTTGCTTCTGATTGGTTGACACTATAATCTAATAAATACACACAAAAAATTAAAAGTTTTATTTCCTTTCATTTATGTAATATGTGATATAAAGAAGAAAAAGATCTTTATATACTATGATATGAAAAATGTATCCCATTTTATATTTGATATTATGAAAATAAACTATAATAGTTAATTTCTATGTAACAACTGATTTTAAGCAGGTATAAATATTTTCCCTTTTTGTAAATTCAAATGTAAAATTGTTAAAGCAAATTAACTAATTTTTATGTATTTGAGTCGTGGAATTATATATATTTTATTTTTTCTTATTAAGTATTTTTATTCAAAACCAATATATGTTTATATTTATGTCTTTAATGACAATATATGTTTTCAATATTTTTTACTAACAGCACATATAGGCAACAGTGTTACACGTGCAATTGGCGTATAGGCAATATTGCAATTTTCTTATTGTTTGTAACATTTATACATTATTGACAAACTACTGATCGATATTATTGAGGTATTTGTGCTTTAGTACAGTTATATAAAAAAATTATATGTATCACACAGTAAACTTTTTGTTAAATAATACCGATAATAGCCGGTGTTTGTAAAGTAAAATTATGATGTTCTCTAAATCTTGCTTTATATTTATAATACTTTTAGGAATCAACTTTAACGTTTAATGGTAAAACATAATGTCAAATCAAAGACCAATTTCTTGTGGTCTTGACTTTTGTGCAGTACCAGATTTGAGTAATTGTCTTTTTACGGCACATGCATCAAAGTAAGCAACAAATTATAATGTATATTTTATCGTTCACCTTTATATCATTATTGTTATTGACTTTACTTACAGATATGAGTTTATATGCGCTCCACTTGTCCATCCATTGTTTAAAAGAGAATTTATTTCTGGAAAGGCAAAAGATCGTGCTGGACCATTTACCAGGCCAGACATAGTTTTATGCAGTTCTGGTAAGGGCAATCAGTACTGAAGAACTCAAGCAACAAAATATTATTAAAATATTATTACTTATTTTATAGATTGGAATACTTTAGTTATTGGTAAATTATCACCACATATTAAAGTTGATTCAAAAAATCCTAGCTTAAGGAAAAACAGCGAAGAAGCTTTAAAGCAAGAATTAGCTTTAGCAAGTCATTTAGGTCTTATAGGAGTTACTTTTAAATTGACAAAAGGAATAAAAGAAAATGCAAATCTTAGCCGCATTATTTGTGATAGAGTTTCAAGCATGTACAGTTTACAGGTATACTGATTAACAAAATAAATTTATCATATGCTTGTAAACTAAAGTTGTCTTAATATCATTATAGGTTTGGGTTCAAGTTCCAATGGAAAATCCAATCAAACAAGCTTCTTCTTACAGAGAAGAAGATTGCGGGGGTATAGTAGAAAGTCCATGGGAATGGTGGAATGCCTTCAGAATAGTTTGTGATTATAATAAATATGTAGGTGTTGCATTAATTGTTAGCCATGATCTTCCTGATCAAAAAGAGGTATCTCAAAAATTGTTGTTTTCTACGTATTTCATTAGTAACATGAAAATTCAAATGTAATAAAGGTGATTTAATTTTAAGATTGATAGGTGGCTAGGAGAACCAGTTAAGTGTTTGATCTTTCCAACAACATTATTTATCACAAACAAAAAAGGATATCCTGTACTCAGTAAAGCACATCAGACATTAGTGAAAAAGTTTGCCATGCTAGAAGTACAATTTATACTTACAGGGCAAAATCGATATCAAAGTATTACTTATTATCATAACTATTTGGAGTACTTATGGAAGGTAGAATTTTATATATATTTAGTTTCAATTTTTTAATAATAATTTGGTTCAAATATTTCTATTTAATTATAACAATTTCGTACAGGATCGTGCATCAGATGGACCAGTTGAAAGATATGCTCGTGGTTATGAAGATTATCTGCAATGTCCTTTACAACCACTTATGGATAATCTTGAATCTCAAACATATGAAGTGTTTGAGAAGGATCCTGTTAAATATACACAATATCAAACTGCTATTTATCAAGCAATTAATATGATTGTGCAGACAATAGAAGACAAAAATAAGAAAATGTACTAAAATACAAAAATAATTATAACTATTGACAAAACAATACCATCTATTCACAAAATCCGCAATCACTTAGTTGTCAATTCAATAATTATAAAAATGTATTACCATTGCTCAAAAATGTAAAATTTTATTTTAATTTTTAGAGTAATAATGGTAGTTGGAGCTGGAAGAGGACCACTTGTTTGTGCATCTTTAAATGCAGCAGAAAAAGCAAATCACCCAGTTAAAGTATATGCTGTGGAAAAAAATCCTAATGCAGTATTGACGTAAGATTTAATAATTGTAAACTTTCTTGTGCATTATGTAGAGATATATCTTTTTAATTTATTATGCATATAGTTTACAAGCACTAGAAAAAGATTTGTGGGAGGGCAAGGTAACAGTAGTATCTTGTGATATGAGAGAATGGAACTCCCCTGAAAATGCTGATATTATGGTGTCAGAGTTACTTGGTTCCTTTGGTGATAATGAACTTTCTCCAGAGTGTTTGGATGGCATTCAGCGATTTTTAAAACGTACATCATTTTATTATATTACAAATATTATTAATGAAATATTTCAACTTTCGTACTTATTTTTATAAATCATTTAATACTGTCTATCATCAGCTAATGGTATATGTATACCATCTTCGTACACATCATATATTGCGCCCGTGCAGTCGTCTAAATTGTACAATGAAGTAAGACAATACGGAGAAAAAGACAAACACTCTTTAGCGCACTTCGAGAATTCATATGTAGTTCATCTACAAAATAAATATGACATTGCAAAACCGCAACCATTATTTACTTTTAAACATCCAAATTACGGTTAGTAAATCAGCAATATTTATACACTGCTATTACATGATATATGTCTTTTAAGTGTTATTACATTTTCAGCACCTTTTATTGATAATTCAAGATATGAAACAAGAGTATTTAAAGTACGTCAAAATTCTGTATTACATGGCTTCTCTGGATATTTTGATACTATTCTATTCAACAATATCACACTAAGCACAAAACCTAGTACACATAGTCCTGGAATGTTCAGTTGGTTTCCTATCTTTTTCCCAATTAGGGTAAGATAAATTTATATTATTGTATTTTAAAAGAACGTAACATAAAATACAATTTATTGTTATAGGAACCAGTACAATTAAAAGCTGGGGACGAAATAGTTGTCCATTTTTGGCGTCAGTGTAATTCTAAGAAGGTGTGGTATGAATGGTGTATTAGCGAGCCATTTCCAGGACCTATCCATAATCCTGGTGGTCGTTCTTATACTATGGGTTTATGAGTTAATGTTTATTTTCGTGACTCATTTATTTAAAAAGAAATCTCTAATATTATAAAATATCTTTCATCAATAAAACTGTAGCAAATATTCTGTTACACATTTTTTCTAATAAAAGTGATTCATTATACAACTTCTTGAATAGATTATTGGTTCTAATAAACAGAAAATATTCTTTTAATTTTGTAGAATAAATTCCTGATATATATATATATAAAATATTTCGAAATTAGTATAGATGTATCGAATGTTCATGCTTATTAAAGAATTGGATATATACATTTACATTTTAAAAAATATCTATCTAACATTAAGTGATATATTAATATAATTTTGTCATAAATGATATAAAATAGAGATAATTTAATAAATGTCTTAGATTAGTGTTTAACGTTTTTGTTTGTGGATTATTCATATCCAACACGGAGGTCACCGATATTGCACAAGTTTGATAACATAAATTACAAGTTATCTGCCGAGCGTGTTTCTAATGACCTTTTAACCTCACGTGATCACACACAGAATTTCAATAATATTACGTTTTGTCTAGAGCTATAAAAAGATTTTTACTTTCAAGTTAAAAAAGTAGATCTCGTTTTTGTTATCAAAATTAAGAAATTGGAACATTACTCTTTCAAGAAAATACATATTAATACTATATACTTACTTTCACATACTTTCTATAAATTTTAATCTAATTTTTTACTGAAATCATATGATGCGATTAGAAATTAATTAAAAATATTTTTCAAATAATTTATAATAATTAAGCTTTTATTTATAACAGTTAATTTATTAAGCCTTTGTTATACAAATCATAGTAACAACGAATATTTAGAATCATTATTTATTTTTATTTATATTATTTATGAAGACATGTAATCAATAATTATAATAAATAATGTGATTATTTATTATAATTTAAAATATTTATATACATATATAAGTATTTATTGAGTATATAGTATACATATGTAAGTGTACAATATTTATATGTATATTTGATTGGCAATAGTTTGAATTATGATGATGAAATATATTATACACGATAAGAATCGTCGATAATCTAAGAACACATGCTACATAGAAATATATTAATTCCTTCAAATCCCGCGTTTCATTCATATTAAACTCTGCCGACATTGGGGAAACATTACAAAATTAGTTGAGAACGTAACGGTCACTGCACGATACGTGTTTTATAGGTTAAAATTATCTGATTGTTTTAAAACTAAAAAATATAACTTAACATGGCAAAAGTAGTTGCACAAATGGCAAAATATACTGCGAAAACATTTTTACGTACTTCGAGAGAAAATTTATTTAACTTTCCTACTCCGAAAGTGTCATTATATGTTTCACGTTCCATCGTTACTACTCGTTGCTTAAATGCCGGTAAGTTTAATATGTATATTAAAAACACAAAGTAAAAAAAATTATATATTTATAATAATATTCTTAGAAACAAGATCTTAATGCTGGCAGTATATTTATTGGTTATTAATTATCAATAATCTAAAGAAGAATATTGCATCACGCAAACATATCTTATTGCATTTAAAACGAATTGCCATTCATGTACATATTTTTGTTGTTTATAATATTTAAAAGCTTAATTATTTAGGAAAATTGGTTTATGAAATGTAGTTGAATAAAATAAAATAAATATTTTTTAGTTTATAGTAAAGTTTATTTTTTAGTAAATATTTTTTTAGTTTATAAATATGATGTATTTAAAATACTGTCTTTTTATTAAACAAGATTAATGGATATTTTTTTTATATTTAAAAATTATAAATAAAATTTTTAGAAAGATTTTATACGGAAAAACATGAGTGGATAACAATTGATGGTAACATAGGCATAGTTGGAATATCCAATTATGCACAAGAAGCACTGGGTGATGTTGTTTATGCTCAGCTTCCAGATGTTGGTTCTGAAATAGAGAAAGAAGGTTAGAACGTTTGTATTTTAGATGTCTCTCTTAAAATAAAAATTGAACTCTATTATGTTTTCTACTTGATAAAAATGAATTCCTTTACAGTTGAATGTGGAGCTTTAGAGTCAGTGAAAGCTGCTTCTGATTTATATAGTCCTGTCAGTGGGAAAGTAATAGCAAAAAATGAAGAAGTTGAAAAAACGCCCAGTTTAATAAATACCTCTTGTTATGAAAAAGGATGGTTATTCAAAATAGAATTAAGTAAATCTGATGATCTAAAAAGTCTAATGAATGAGGAAGCGTACAATGAATATTTAAAGTCTGATCCATCATAAACATATTATGTTTCTGACATGTATAAAATTAGTTGATAATGATTTAATTTTTGTTATTTTCAATTGTGTCATTAGTGAAAAAGAAATATGAATATTTTTATTTATTTTAAACCTTGTAATAATCATGCATGATCAAATATATATATGAATATCATATTATTAGCAAAATAAGTATAGTTTATAATTGATTGTTTAATCAAATAGGAAGGCATTGCCTCCAAGAACACAAATTTATAAATTGTGCAATTGTAATAAAGTGTTATAAACTAATATATTGTATCTTTGCAAACGTAAAACAATAAATTGTAAACATTATTTTGTATATAATAAAGATTAGGTAGTATTTTTAATGAAATAAATGTGGTGTATTATGTAAACATTGCAAATTAAGAATATGAAGCTATGTGCAGTAGTTAGCTGATGTCTTTATTAACCACTGTGCATTTTCTTATCTTGTTACCATATTTGTACAAAGCAAACAAATGTTTTAATATACATGTTATTAGGTATACGAATGACACCATTGTTACAAATTATAATAAACTTTGTGTTGTACATTAACGCATTTAAATTATAATAACTTGTATGTATAAAGAAACAATTGAATGTTTTGGAATACTATTTGTAAATTTTTGAAAATTGTCTGCTTAATAATTTACATAGTACCATCCTTTACCCTCCTGTTGAAAACTATCTTACGTCTCGTGTTCATTGCATGTATTTTTACAATAACAGCAAAGACAGGAGTGCAATAAGGGAAATATTATCATATAATAGGAGTTCAATTAGTATAATATATAAAAATAGCGCTGTCAATCCTAAAAGGAACAGTTATCAGTTAATAATAAAGATATATTTACAATCAATCATTTTTTTTCTACATAATTTACAATTGCCAACTCCTAATGGCAGTGTCAACAACGCATAATAGTTCATCATTTAATGTTAATTCCAATTATTTATTGGATCAAAAAATCACATCGATATTAAATTAGATTGTTTGCCAATTATAATTGGTAACTGTACATATTTAACACAATGCTTATAACACCACTATTATATTTCCTAATTACAATTATTAATAAACACTTTATAACAGAATCGAGCGGACGATTAAATAGGATGGACACATACAAAGATCATCGATTTGGGGACAATATTTAGAAGAGACAATTTTCATTTTTTTGAGACAGTTGTGTTTGCGATTTTTGTAAGTTGTTCCAAAATTATCAGACCGACACGTTCTACAAGAACTCTTGAAGATAGATGAATGTACAATAAATAAAATATTATTTGATTTTACCCAAACAGCAACACAAGATTAAACATGACTTTAGATACTTCGTTGATAATTTTTAAATTTTGACTGGAATATATCGTACACATATCATAAGGAAGTATAATCTAATTTGGAATAAATATAATAATAACTAAAATAGTTAACATGGAAATATAACGGGTACAATACTTGAATGGAACTTTTATATTCTGTCGATACGCATATTACAGAAGTCGTAGATTTTAAATCTACGTAGGTAACATTCATACATTCCATTTAATTTGCTATCTGGGTGTCTATTCTGAGGTATGTGGTTTACTAAAAATGTAAAAATGTAAGACTTAATACAGTTATGAAGAGGTAGACATTTATATGCGAGTTAAATAAAGGCAATCCGTTTTGAAAGTATTATTTAAAGAGCCAATAATAATGCAAGCTAGTTTTGTTTCGATCGATCAATTAAAAGAACCAGGCGATTTGAAAATTTGGGAACATGTCAATATATATTTTGCATTTATATCGAAGATTTCAAAAATTTTTCCATGGACACAAATCTTTACTCACACGATAAGTACATGCAAGCTTCTGAAAATATATATTCTTATGTATATATATTCTTTCATGGTAGTAATACTCGCAGCTACTCCTCCTGATTTGATTCAACACTCGATTCTTAATCTAATGTGGCATCGAGTTTTCTTTTTACATACATCAATAAATCGTTTAAATCTATATTTAATATCTTATATCGAAGTCGGTGGAAAAGTGAAAGTAGTAAAATAGCATTTTTCCCAGGTACTTCTTTGATAGAGGATATAAACAGTAGGAGTTGCAAAGGGTGGTACTACCAGCCTACCAGTACGAGCAAAGATTTCTGTTCCTGTTGCCACACTTGAGCCTCGAATCTAGCACGTGTAATTACCGATGGCTTAGATACCACAGGCGTCGAAAAGACAACCTTCACAGCACTGAAAAGTTTCTGACTATTGACTAAACAATAATAATCTATTAGTGAAAAATTACTACGTTCGATCGCTATCTTAACATTCAGTAAATATTTATCTATTTAACAACTGCGATAAGACAATATTGATCTTATATACTTAATATTAATCGCTAGATAATGTAGGACCACATAAACCTTGCTCCAATGATTCTTTTATTTCTTAAAACAGAATCTTTATTATGATACAATATACAATAATAAAATATCGCAATTTGTGGTTATTCTTTTTCCGCCACCTATTTGAAAAATAATAAAAGAGAAATACATGAATAAAACTCTAAAATTAGTGAAGACATTAAGTAGCTAATGATTTTTTCTCAGTAAGCAACAGAAATATATTTATTTCATTAAACTATACACAAAATATTATAATTACATATTTAACATGATTCATACTTTACAACGTAATTGGAATGTGTTAACTAGTATTTACAATGTAGTAGCCCTGCTGTGTGCAAGTGTGACAAAATGCAGATTTTTCATAGGAAGTTCTAAGGATGCCCAGGTGGCCGTGCGACATATATGTATATATGTATATATAAGTATATCACATGAAATTTTACTGTCGTTCAAGTATGCCCATTGAATCCCTTGCAGAAGCACAATTGACTGGAGAGTCGACAATTTCTTTCGTTCGTTACTATTAGGATTATCTTTTTGTTAAAATGAGAGCAAGGCTTCAGTGGTATATGCTTAAAAATAATCGCTTCTAGTATTAGAAAAATAGCTTTACTTATTTAGACAAAAGTTGCCTGCCCTTTGACCAATATTTTGTTAACCACCCTTTGTACTGTTTTCAAGGCATCTTGCTTACTGTTTCCCTGCGCTTGTACCCATCAACAGGGGTAATAATTCTCCATGGATACATCTCTAAAACTTCAACATCAAATATAGAAAATATATGTCATTATGTTTATATATTTAGATACACTTTATAATACATATATTATGTATATATGTAAAGTATGTACGTCTATACTTGATTTGTTTGCCTAGGTATCTTTTGAACCAGACCCCCGAACTTGGTCCAATACCTAAGCAGCATTAGCTCTTAATAGGTACTTGAGGTCCACTCTGACAATAAGGGGCTCTATCTTGATTTTTTAGATATAGCAATAGACTAATTCATGGCAAAAGTGCCAAACGAATCTATCGTTTCATTTTCTTTTAGCATGAAGCATTTCCATGAGAAGAGTTTGAGTTGGTGCTCCACCGCTACAATGCTTCTGATAAAGGTGATCTTCTCCCCTGCTCGCTACCACATGGATTCCAGGTAATACTGCTAGCAGCTTGTTAAATTTATCCTGTTTGTATAAAATCTCATGTATATCGAATCGTTCACTAAGCTATCAGAAATTAGAAAAAAGAAAACCTATGTACATATATATGAGATAAACATACCGGTATAGAAGGATAACATGTCAACGTGTAATCCAAAAGAGCTTGTTGGACTTGTTCGTGTCCATCTTGTACATGTTTCTTGTTAACTAACCCACGAACTTCTGCATATTTAAATAAAATTGATGCGTCACAATGATTTTTGTCTAATAATAACATAATCTCATAGCGAGACACGTAAATATAAGACAAATCTAGAGAAAAAAGAAAGCGTACCATGATTGAGCAGCATCAAGAATTTCATGCATATATAGTCTGAAAGATCAAATTTGAGTTCCTGAAGTTTGGACGACAAATCATTGAAAAGGTCTGCCAAAGAAGGAACTCCAAGTAGGCCGAGGCAAAGGAGATCAAACTTTTGGCCATTATGAAGCGTAGTCTCATCAGGTAGATTATTGTGTAACCTTTGATGAAGATGGTCGAGCACCAACATATCCGACCAGGAGTGCTGTAGCAACTTCATTTGGTCATCAACCTGCCCAAAAGAACGTAAATTGTAAAGATGTATATAAAATTTTGTCAGATTGAAATGTAAAAATTGTGCTAAATTTTTTAATAAAACGACTTGTAACATATATATCAAATGAATTTAATCGAGACATTGAAATTTTGAATAAAAATAATTCAAAGAAATAATTAAAACTCGAAAATTTGAATTTTGAAATATAAAATTGAAAAATAGTGTAACAAAAGCTAGTATTATTTATAAAAGGAAAATTATATGTTAATTTTTAAGAAATATTATTTAATAAGCGACAAAATCTTTATATTCGTGCTCCATATTGTTCGTAAAATACAAAAGCATGGCTTGAGACTTGAGATATCGATGAAACGATGACAGAACATTTTACAGATTTCCAAAGACAAACACAACAAAAAGTATATAATCGGTTAAGTAAACGGTTTATAATTAACATGGGCCTGCTTTAGGGCAACCGCCATAACCCAGAAACGTATCTTGTTATGACCTAGATATGAGGCGATGCTTGAAATCATTCAGTGATTGTGCAATGCTGTTGGTTACCTCACATCCCCGCTCATACTACCAACAGGCCAGCGAGGAGTTATTTATCGGTAAGAACTAACTTCTCTTGAAAAAGATTCTCGACGACGGTTAAAACCGTGAAATTTTTATATCTCCTATAATAGACGCTTAATATACGCTTCTTTATCGTATAATTACAAACTGATCTAATTTCCACGAAAAGATATACGATATTTCAATAATTTGTAGATAGAAGTTGAAAGTGAATTTACGTATACCGATCAATAGAAGATTCGCTCTAACGCATTGTTCTACATTATGTTGGAGGACAAACAGTTCATATAATTGAAGTTCATACAGCTAATAGAAGTTTACTAATACTCCTCGTCATATTTCTTACTGAAATAAGCGGAGGTAGATGTTTTCATATAAACGAATCCAATCGGTTACTTAACAAGTTAATCGCATACTAACGAAAATTTCCATAGAAAAAATAAATATAAATGAAGTTCTACATTTATATACTCTTCCTATAAGCCGATGACGTTTCGATAAATTCAAGTCAACTTACACGGCGTTATATATACACGTTAAATAAGTATATTTAACCCTCCATAGGTAAACTAGGTCATTCATATCCAAGCTTAATTTTTCGCTATTCTAAACTTGCAAAGTATCTAAAAAAAAAATTCTAGGATACCTATCGGAATATTTTTACTACGTTTTATACGTTATACACCATCGTTAAATCGAATACCTGAAACTTTGCTCGGTAAAAATAAAAAATCAAAGGAAGCAGAGATATGAGAGATCGAAATTTCTCTTGGATCCTAAACGAGCCAATTTGCCTAGTTGAGAGGGATTAAAGTCAACAACATTGGCACCAACCTTGAGATCCTTGAAGAATACCGAATTCCTTGCCCAGTCCACCTGCGAGAACAGATTCTGATCGAGCACTTTGCACATTAATTCGAACAAGTCCACTTCACACTGATTGTACGTTTGATTTTGTAACAGTCCAAAAAGGGATGCCTGCCACTCGCGATCATCGACCGTTTGAACGAAGTCTCTTATCATCGGACTAGTTTTCAACGTGGCGGTAGAGGGTGCGGAACCAGCAGCCCCGTGAGTGGACTGTTCGCCGAAGTTGAAGGCCTTCGGGCTAGGGGTGGTGGAATTGGCAGCCCATAGCTTGCTATCCAGGCCAGGGTTGAGGTTGTGCAGGTGATTACCGCCAGAAATGTTTGGCTGGGAGGACGGTGCGATCAGTTGATGCTGACCAGCTCCGCTGCCAGCTTGTGTCGTGACCAGACCAGCGGCCACGGCTGCGGGGGATGGACTCGAATCTGGAGAAGACGTTAGACTCGAGACCTGAGGTATTTGTATTTCCTGTTTAATATGCAGGAAAGGCGTTACGGCGGAGGGATAGTTCGATGGGTCACCGAGGCTGCCGCGTATCGTTTGCAGTGCCAGCTGCCGTTGTCTCATCATTTGTAGCTTCCGCGCTCGGTCTCTCTTGTACATAGGTCCAAATTTATTCCTACCACCTCTCATTCGGTCCGCCCGCACGGCTACAACAGAATCAAACGTACAAAATATTGAAACAACAGGATCAGTTCTTCGGCTTTGGTCGCAAATACATCTGAAACACGAATCGAACGGTTACTCGGGCTTTGTTGGATGATCGAACGAAATGATTTTGTTAGTATTTGCATGTTATGTTACGCGTCTTAACAATTTTGCGTCGTTCTTGATGATGTCTGAGAAAATGATCGTTGAGACGACATTTGACGATCAAAGCTTCGGTTTCAGCGACAAATCTATCCGAAAGACGAGTCGAACTTTAGCTTTTTAATTGAACCAAACGATCTTGTTCGTTTTTCCAGCTTTCAAATAATTCTGTACGACTTTGAACGATTTTCCATGGCTGAGAAACGATAATTGAATTTGAAATTTGTTTTGGTAATTAAGCGTAGTCTTCGCCAATGTTCGAGCTTAAAGAAGCGCCACGTTCCAGAAGGAGACGAGATTTAATCTTAGCCAAACGGGACAAAGCGTAAACCACTTGCGACTATCCTTGTTCTACGACTAGCGACACGTCTACTTGCTGCTTGTAAACGAGTAGCTACGTGTACGACATGGATCTCCACCTACGAAAGCTGCAGGTGTTATTTGGCACGTTAAACCCGTCATTATCGAGAGCGAACGTTAAGACTTGCCAGCGTCGATTATTTATTGTCTGTCATTAACTTCAAGGGACAACCTGTTGACATTCTTCTTTTACAACACTGCCAATGTAAATACTTCTTCGATATTTATGGGTAAGGATATCGAGATAATAAAAATTCCCTAACACGTAACGAGAAACGAAATATCGAAAGATTTTAGTACAAAGCGGCCTCTTTCGTGCGACCCAGTTGGATGTTTACGCTCGAAACTAAGTATTACTGCATCTCCGAGTTAAGATTCACATTGTAAACAACAGATTCCCAGATGTGTGGTCTCGGGGCCGGAAGTGGCCCAGCAGAGGAACTCGATATGGATCCCCCTTGGCAGCGAGGGATTAAAATGTGCCTTGGTGAGTCTGCCGCATTAAAGTACCGGTGTTTCCTTAGCCAGTAAACGTGATACGAATTCGCATCTACTTAACAAAAAAAAAAAAAAAGAAAAAAAAAGAAAAAAGTAAGAAGAAGAAGAAGAAAAAAGGAAAAGAAAGAAAAGAAACGGATCTTCATCGTAAGATCAATTCAAAATTCCATTTCCCCGTTTCTAAATTTAAACTTTCGAAAGGCGAATTAAAAAGGAAAATGTCGAGACAGAAAGCCAAAAGGATAATGGAATAAAATGAAAGACTAATAATAATGTGGAAAGAAAAAAGAACAGTCTCGCGCCATAAAAGGTGGCCGGTTCATCCATGTGCATCGCGACGGAGAAGTTGATGGCGGTGTGGCAACGTATCCCCGAGAAGAGGTCGTGTGCCCGATGACGATCATCCGCGATCCTCAGGGTCACGGTGCTATCGAGGGAGGATTTCGTGCAGCTTTAACGATTTATAGGGCGGACACGCGGCTAAATCGGCGGCGTTGCCTATTTTCGTACGAGGTGTTTGCTATCCGTCGTCGCATGAAAACACCAGCGAACACGAACAAGCGAACGAGCGAGCGAGTAAGCGAGCAAGCGCGGTGCGCGCTCGTTGAAAGTGAAAGGAGGTTGAATCGCTTGCCCGTCCACTTCTGCCTCTGAGCCGGCCTGCCGAGGGAGGAGGGCCACCCCTCTGCCCCCACCTCCTCGCACACATATATTCATACACATACACATAGACAGGAACCGTGTCGAATACCGTCCGACACCCCGCCACCTCCTAACTCTACTTATTCCCTTCCCTCGACCCTACTACTCTCTTACCCCTCTCTGAACACCTCTCGCCTCCCGTCGATCCACATTGCCGCCTCCGCCACCCTGTGTGCGCGCGACCGCTTACGCCTCCTCTCTTTTTCTCTTCTTTCGTTCGTCTCTCGTTCTCACCGATTCCCTTTGCCTCCTCCTTCTCCTCTTCCTTCTCCTTTTTCGCTACTTCTGACTGCTTGCGTTTCCTTCTCTTTTCTCCTCTCGTACGAAACAGCCACCTTTTCTCGCCTTTCCTCCGTCGATTCCCTGCCTTTTTCGAATATACTCCCGTTCCTGTTCTTTCCTGGCGTTCCTCGTCTCCCTGAAAACTCCGCATAACGCGGCCACGCACTGTCGCGGCGTCCGAACATCCGCGAATACGATTGCAACCGTGTCACAGTCTATAACTTTGTATATGTACAATTCGCACGCACACACAGTCACACACACACACATATATAATACAATATATACATGAAATATAATATTAAAATATAATAAACATGTACATGTACATATACATATATATATTTGAATATTTTCGTTTCGCGCAATTTAGAAACTTTTAGTACGGAGCTATACGACTGGAACGAAGAAGGACATCCGTTAATTGCCTTCCCGTCAGGAGCAATTATTCTCGATAACTATTGGCCGGAAAGATAATTCCAGCATGGAGGACTGAGAGGTAGAATATCACGGCAGAGCAACGATGGATTCGCCGCCGTAAACTTGACACTCGGCTGCGAGCATTCGTTTCCCGAACTTTTCTGCCGTCAGTGCTCCGACGAATACGTACTATGCAAAGCGAGCGTCATCCATCATCCAAGGATTACGCGAACGTACTCGCGCGAGCACGCCTCCTCGTCTTTTCTGCTCCTATCCGCGACACTCTCTTTTCTCTCTTTCTGCAACATACGTGACCGACTCGCCGAGAATTCAGACAATAGCCGAGAGAGCAAGCCAATAACGAAAGTTGCTAAACTTGACTTTCAGGTTGTTGCTTTCGGCCACTTGTTCTCGATTGCTCGCTTAATGCTACGCAACGCCGCCATCGGCTATCTCGCTGACTTATTTAACACGTGTAAAAAGCTACCTCGCTGCGTACCTCCTTTTTCGATCCTTCGTTTACGATCTTTCGTCCACGCGTTTCCCCCTCTTATTCCATATTCCATCTCGCTTCAGCTTCTTTCCTTCGTCATATTCTTCTGTTTACACCGTTCGTTATTTCGTATTTCTTATACGCAAGAGTTTCATTCCTCTGAAAAGAAAAGATAGATTGGATTACGATCTTCCGTGCATTTCGTTTTCTCGCCCTCTTTCACCCTGTCTTGTATATTCATTGTAACGAAGAACTCGAGGAGACTGGAAGGGTCCAAAGATCGGCGTAGATCACGGTTAAACTTGACTCTCGGTTCAGCAAGGTTTCTTTTCTCTCTCCTTATTGCCATCCTACGTTTACGATCATTCTCCCGTGGTCTTTCTTCTCCCGTGGTTTCACCGAGCATCGTAGGTGTTACACGCTGTCAGACGTACATCTTTCTACCTTTAATTTGACGCCAGGTGCATCGTGCGCTTGGAAATCGTCCTGCCTTATGTATGTGATGTAAATACTTCTGCTGCAACGAAACTCGCGTTCAACGCGAAGACTATCCGGTCGATAAATCCATCTTAAAAACTTCATTCGTCTTTGGATCGCCTTCAACGATATCGACGTTCGTTTAATCACATCATTCGCGTAGAAATCAAAAGCGTAGAGGTTGAATTTCATTGAATTAATTATACATGTCGTAGGATTCTAATTTTGATTAATTCTCATATTAAAGCATACGATTATTTAACGCACAATTATTTAACTGTTATCTTTCTGATATCTTTTAGTGTTCGCAAAGGAATTTAATTCCCAACTGTTGCGGTAAAACGAGAACGTCTTATCTTTCCGATGGAGGTGAATACCTCTCAATGAAAGAAATTAAATTTCAGCTTGTAAATTGTAATTAAGCATCTCGATCTAATTAAAGATAATCAATTGTACGATTAAAGAGATACGACGTCATACGTTTGTTATTTATCTTACTCAAAAACTAACACGTCTTACCACCAACGATGTTATAATTGCAATTATAATTACTACAATTTCTATTTTACGATCGTAACTCGATCTGTGGTACATTAAAACGATAACGTCGAGCAACTAAAAATCTTGCACAGTGATCTACGTAGTACATTTGTAAGTTAATACAATTGGAGATACGAGTACGAATGGAAAACTTGCAGCCAGTCGGAAACACTTACGACGCGCAAAGACACGAGTACACTCGTGACTGGTTAACAATGTGTTAAAACTCGAGACTCTTTCACCCCGGAAACTCCGTGGAAATGATCTATATCGTCTAACTTCCGTGTCACACACGTTTCCTGTGTTTTTGTTAAACAAGCGAAGCGTGAACAACGTGAACGGAGAGATTCAACAGTTTCTATCGCCCGGGATGGTGTCCACCGAGTGGGTGGCGGAGTTTCGCGTGGGCAGAGGACATTAGCGTATCGATATATACGGCTCGATTTGATCGGGCTCGATCGTCAAATATACATGCCAGACAGCGACACTGATGATATTTACGAGTCGAATTCCGGGGTACCCAGCGGGTTGGAACCCGCGGAAACGTGGAATCAAACCGGAGGAACAGTGTACCTCGGTGAAGTAGCAACCGGAAGTTCGAACAGGACGCGCGGAATTGCGTCGTTGTGGCGTCGAGTTTCGTGGCTGCTCTTGACTCCATTACGCGAACGAAATTATCGATAAATTACAGCGATCAGCGACGCTGGGATATTATAGACTTTTACGATGTAAAACGATAATATCATTAAGAATCTTGCTTCTCTATTTTCATCGATAGAAATTCTACGAGAAAAACGTAGTAAAGAACAGGATTGATTACCGATAAATTAGACTAGCGGAGTAAGAAGGCTATTGAGAATTTCAGATTTCCCGCAATTTCATCTAACCCCTGTGAAAATTGTACGAAAGGATCATGAATCGCGATACTCGTGACACGAATAAACCGAGACGATTCGATTTATGAGAGAGAATTTCTGACTCTTGGGTTGCGCAGGGATGTGGCAAGACGAGAGTCGTGGTGTTACCAAAGCGGCATATAAATGCGTTAAATACACCTCAGGACGATTTTCCATCGATCGTCAATGGCTGGAGAAACTGTGTCACGATCCTCGTGATTTGACAGAGCACGCGATCGTCGAGCGTATATCTACCGGAAAAGTTTCATTTTGTCGAGTTTAATGTGGATTTAATATAGTCTCGCGAAGGAAACGCATTCTACTTAACAATAGCGCGACACGGTATTCTCTTTTATCTTTTCCTTTTTTTCCAGAATCAACATAGATATCGACGTATTTTGCATAAGAAGCGGTTACGTTATGAAAATATGACAGGATTATTTACAATTGAAGGTACCAAACGTGAAGCGTGGAAAACGTGTGAAACGTGCATAATAAATCGCCTTGAAGCGTACGAGCGTTCTAAAACAAGAAGCAAAATAAACTTGTTAAGGAAATGTATACCAGGAAATTTTTATTTTATTAAGTAGTCGATCTCCTGTCGTAAATAAACTAAAATATATGCGCTGTACACGTCAACGAAGATAAATATAATTACCTACATGTTTTTCCGTTTACTAATACACTTTATCAGTAGGTAGCACGTATCTATGATAAAAAGCTTCAAATATGCTTAGCGGGTTGACCTTTTCTCCTGCGCGGAACAATTGCGAGCAATTATAGTAACAACGGTAAGCGCGGACCGCGTTACGATAGCGTTTCAATAAAAACATACATTCGTAATTGAAATCGATATTTCCATCGGCGGTTCCCCGTACTTTTCTCCTGTTTATAATGAATCTGCGACAGAGTGGTCCGCGTGCATGACAGAGATCCACGTGCAATGAGGCCCGTGCAGGCCATTGAAAGAATGCAACCCACGTCCGGTTCGCAAGGTCCGCCACGACGATAAGCGTAGTAGACGCAAGAGCGCCGAACCCGAGAGCGCGTATGTCGAAAAGAAAGGGAAACCCACTTGGTGAATCTGGTCCACGGGTCCAGTGACGTCAGACCCTCCCCATAGAAATTAATGTGCGACCACGTGACCACCGTCGCCCACGGTTGGACCAATCGCGCGAGAGAAGTTCCCCCGTGACGCAGCCGACGCGACGCGCCCGACCGTTGCGTTAGTGAAGTCATCCGCGCATTGCGAAACAACATAAAATAAAAAGAAAAAATTGTAGAAAACGACGAAATCTTCGGTCAGGAAACCCTTTCGGATTTCTAGCCGAACAAAGAATCATAATTAAACTACATATTTATGCAAATTCATATTTTTGCAAAGATATAGAAAGGAATAGAACCTAAGCAGAAGTTCGTGTTACCTATTAAAAAACTATTACAACGCGCGCTAAACTTTTTGTATTTTATATATGCCTTTGTATATTACGCGTATTTTGTGTATTTTTGCACTTTCAAATTTCCCACAAATGCACACAAATCCGCAGTCTAATCATGATCTTCCGACTTCTACGAAAGACAAGCTAGGGAAAGACAGGTGCTAGATACATGCATATGAAGCGTTCTGTTTTACCAAGCGACGATACTAACTCCCTGTCGCAACGGAACTTCGAAGATATTTCGTGCGACGATAATTGCAGTAATACCTGATAATCGACTGGCAGGCTCTAGCATTAGATTTTAGTGCTCCACTAACTGCGCGCCTGAACACTTAATCATTATAGGAACAGGTTAATATTGATGGTTCGATAATCGGCCGTGTTACCGACGGTCGTAGCCGAAGCTTTTCAGGTATTCAAATATTACTCGTATCGCGGCAACGATGACGTACATAGATCGTACGCTGCGACGCGATTGCGTATCGGTGCTTAATGTATGTATATGTATGGATACAGGATACGAATTTGGACGCTCGCTGGAAGGAATGAGAAAGAAAGAGAAGGAGTCACGAGACGAGAAAGAAATAAAAGCTTCGGCGAAAAGAAGACGGTGAGGCTCCACTCAACGAGGGATTACACAATCCCCGCCTCAACCTAACCTTTCTCCCCCACCTCTGTAATGCGCGCGCGCGCGAATGACGAAGGTAGGAGTCGAGCAAGCGAGCAAGGCAGCCCAGGCAGGTAAGCAAACAGGCAAGGCAGACAGGCAGGCAGGCAGGCACTAGCAGGCAGGCGGCCAGATATACAACTTTCTTGCAACATAATACAATAATTATGAAATTTATGAGTTTCTAAACAGAGGCGCATGCCACGATTTCCGCTGTCCTGTCTGTTTTTCCAGGCTCCGTATATAATACGTATATTTACAAGCGCCGAATTCTTAGACGTCCAGAAAGCTGTTTCTCAGTGATTTTGACTACGCCACCGATCGACCGGTGACCGCTCTCACTTTTACAACGGGACACTGGGACGGGGCATGTCCCGGAATCGACAGGGACCAAATCGAACGTTCAGAGTACCCTGTGTTCGGCCATTAAACACAAACCTGCTCCACGTGGCGGACAGATGCAAAAAATGCGCCGGTTTTTCGCAGTCGTAAATGGCATATTCCTTCGTTATTACTTTTAATGCTATCCCTTTGACGAATTACTGCCACGAAATTCTCCGTGTCTTACAACGTCTGTTTCGCTTCAGAATACTTCAACGCTTTTGTTAATTTCTCGTTTGTAATTCTTTCTTTCTATGTTGCAGACACGCTGCTTGCAGTAGGATATTCTGGCTGGTTCTTTAATTAGTTATATTTTACGCTACCCCATTGTAAGACTGTACTATAGTAATTAGAGTACTTAGAGCGTCTTTACATAATTCGAACGTAATATGATTAAGAAAGCTGATAAGAATGGTATCGTGGATTATCTCTCGAGGGAGCCTACATCCACCAGGAAAATAGAGTTTCGTCGAGGCATCGAAGCAGAAAAGCACGAAGCATCGCTTCAGCTCGCGCGAACAGTCATCGCCTATCTCGATTGCAAAATGCGAAAGAATTATGAGTGTATACCTATACACGATTAACAGCGCGATCCGAGCGAGCGTTTAACGGCGATAAACCGAACCTCTCTTCCGAACAATCGGTTAGTTAAGAAATTTTAATGTTACGTAAATTAAGCGGGAAATTGATAAATAAGTTCGTCGGTAATGAAATTTCGGTTCCAAGGGGCACCGCTAAATCGGCGGCCTTTTTTATATTAAGTAATACCGTTAAGTAATATTTAAGTGGCACACAAATGGCGTATCGTTTTTCGTGACTAATGAACACATACAGATGTAGGCCCGTGTGTGTCATAACCACGGAACGTGGAACTTTCGACGTCGAAAGCGACCCACGAATCTTTCCGACTCTAATTTCACCGTTGTCGCCGGTGAAAATATATTTCGACCGTCTAATAGAAATTTGTCCGAAAGGCTTTCTCCTGATTGTATCGAGCAGACGCGAAACAAGCTCCGAACGTCCTACCTCAAATTTCTAGATTCCATTTGCGCAACACTACCGGTTTGCCTTTGGCCATAGATGAACGTGCGCGCGCACATTGCCGCTCCTCCACGTGACAAATCTGCCTTTGTCCAAAACGAAAACTCACCGACATCGGTGGTATACCGAATTTTTTGTCAAGAATGACGCTAATGAAGAAAACGAAAGGCGAGTAAGAAGTTAGTTCTCTAAGAGAGCCACATTGAGGAAACTTTTTATATCGGCCACGCCAGATGCCTAAAACTACTAGAGCGCCATAATACACGCTATCCATCCCCTTAACGTAGCCATCTAGAGAACGTAATTACGATTAATTGTAATTATGATGGAAAAATTCTGTGTCTCTTCTAAAATAGAAAGGTTCGAAAGGTCAACGAAATTATTGTACGAGTAAGAAAGATGACAATTTCTAACTTTGCGGTGTGATTGTTACAGATATACCAGATATCATCATTGAGAGGCGATTACAATTATTATTCCATACGAAGGAGGCAATTAGAAATCCAAAATTGGATGGAAAATAAAGAAATTAATTACGATAGAATATCGTTCGCGGAACGAATAACACGAGCCTTGAGGAATAAACGTCGCTATATTTTTAGAAGTCATTAAGTGCGCGTTTAATGAAAAAAAGGGAGAAATCCAAGTGTATGTGTCGAGTTAATGTTGCATAAGTTATTTCGATTTTTTTGTGCCATTAATGTTCTTCGAATGTTACCTCAATTATTTGACTGATTATCCAATTACGTAACCTTACGTCTGCATTTCCGGAGTATCGTCAATTTTCAACAACTTTCGCTGTAAATCTTTCTAGCGAATACGGAATTACGATACACGAACCATATTTGACAATAAAAATGTTTACATTTCAGGAAGAAGTTGCTCGACTAAGATCATACGAACGAACGTTCTTCTTTTTTCTTTTTGTTGAAATCAGACGAAAGCTTGAGACAGTTTGCCGTCTGGGTAAAATTGGCTAACGCTTCGAGTTCGAATGGGACAGTCAAATTATTCGCAGCTGCGAAAATTAAGACTCCAGTGTCAATATTTGATCGCGTCTGTACACATATGGTGGCACGTTCGAAAGTGAAATTAAAAACCCAACGAACGTTTCGACCATTGTCGGTGGCCTGTCTCTGTTCGACAATGGTACGACAACTACAGCCAGCTCAGCCTTGTTTTAAAAGGTAAGACAGATTCATTTATCGTTAAAGGGTAAAGCGTGGAGTAACTGACAGTCGTCGTACATCAAAGAGCTTCTTGCCATTCGGCCGACATAAAGCTTTCTTCTTGGCAGGATTCTCTGCTAATTGCCTAATTACAATGCCAGGTAAACACGAAGAATTTAAGTTAGAAATTTCAATGCATTTGCAAGTTTTATGGGATGAGCGTGACCTCGTTCGTTACCAGAGTCTTAAAGTCTCGTAAAATAAATGTGGATGCTCTGCTAGATGAGTTCACGGCTTACAGAAGAGAGTATGATTTTCAATCAGCTTTAAAGCAGTTCCGAAGTAACGTTCATTACGTTTGAACGAGGCGTGTTCTCGTATTCACGGACCGCTGCAAAACGGCAGGTTTGTTGCAGAACTGTGACAGGTGTTATCGCACGATTACCGCCTATTTAACCGGTGTTTTCATCCGATGTCGACGCGCTCTTCCTTCCGCGGAGGTATTCCCATTTTTTCCACATAAATGTGTCGAAATTTGACAACGAACGACGTATATCGGATCGTAAAACAACAGTTTATATTTTAACGCTTAAACAGAAATGCGTAAACTATGTGGTAAGAAGCACCGAGATGACAGTAATAGCGGTGACAACAACCGCGAAACTTTTCTTGCCGATCGTATACAGCAAGCGTTACGAAACGATCGTCGAATTAACGTCAAGAAGCATTGTCAAGTGCACGTTCGACAATTAATGGTTGGACAATCGGTAAAACGCGAACTTTCGATAGCAATTAAAACAAATATGTATATACGTTTCGATATTTCGAAGATAGTTGGGAGATCGGCTCGTGCCACGAGAAGAAATCGGTTCTACCTAATCGGTATAAAATTTATACGTAGAAGTAGGTTTTTACATTTCTGAATAGCGTGCAAGTAAGAAACTGCTTCCTTTCGTAAACGCTCGCAAGCACACTGGAAACTTTCCGCATTAAGCAATCCGCGTTGCCGCTGTAGGAACGCCGTGGAAAACGGCGTGCAAAGGCGGCAATTGCGACAGAGCCTGTTTCGAGATTCGCTTAATCGTTGGGCCTTGAGGGCCTAGACCCAGTTACTCGAATTGCATTAGACGCTTCGTTCGAATCGTCCTCCCATTTAACTGTTGCCAAAGTGCGAAAAAGATTTTCTAAGACCGGTGGCGCCAGCCACGGCGATTGCGGTTTTGCGAATACATAACCTCGACTTTCGCGTAAAATCTGCATAATTCACGGGTGGAAAGCGGATCAAAAGCTAATCGCGAAAAAGTAACGCGATACATTTAGAAAACCGGCGGCAACTATGTTGCGAATTCTTTTTGTTGCGTACATGCAAAAACGGTTTGCCTAATCGGCTGTTCGAAATGGACGTGGATCGTGTGATATCGGTGTAATTAAAATTAATGATGGAACACGGTCGCGTGAATGATATCGACGTTGAAACGAAGAAGAAAGTGTTGATCAAAATAGAAGCGTTAGAGCGTCGAAAGAATTTGCGAAGGAAGACAACGGTATCGGTTGAGTGCTTCACGCGCTGTGTAATAAGGTTAAGTTCGTAGGAGCGTAATGCGAAAAGGCTCGAAGGCGAACGTGTTTTGCCGAAGTTTGCCGAAAGGAATCGTGCGGTACCGAAGCGCCAATCGCTGTACACGCGTTCGCGCGCAAACCGTTTTTGACGTTCCGCAGGATGTACGTAAAGATATTGAATAAGAGATAACGCAAAAGTTGATAAGAATGCGGTAATATTAACGCACCGGTGATATCGTGAATGTTACGCTAAACATCCGTAACTCGCAACAAAGCGGTGAAAGTAATTAGATCACAGCAGATTTCAATGGGGACGATAATTAACGCTTGCGGTATTAAATAAATGTACACATTTATACCGTCGATGTTTCGACAGAATTATTAGGCAATTTTTAGCAACGATATGATACGAAAAAATATAAATGGCACCTGTTTTATTAAGATCTTTGTTTTCCAGTAACGTCGACGTTAATATTTTTGACCGAAAACCTGTTATACGCGCAGACGCAATAGCACGCGTGTCTCACGATTACGTTGCATAACTGAACATCGAAATCTACTCGGTCGCATATACGCGTACGCTTTCGTTCTTTTACCTTCTGCATAAAAATCGCGACGATACCCGCATGCAACGCTTTCACATCCAAAAAATGAGTACCCATATTGTCGGACAAATAAAATTCGTTTACGCAACAGTACGAAATTCTCTGTATCGTTGTTCATCTTGCGCGTCATTCCGCCCTGTTTAATCTCCGAATTTTGCGATACTTGCGAAATGAAAAAAGAGAAAGAAGAAACAGAACGATGGCACGTTCCGTGGATCCATCGCGAGGGATTATCGAGAAACTATACGCGCGCATATGTATTTTTGCAAAGCGTAACGAAATGAAAAAGCGTAATAAATGGTAGATAGCCTTGGTATAATGATGATGCCACAATTCAACAAAAAAAACTCACCCTCAAGCTTCATGCCGACATCGAGGCACTTCTGAAAACGACAGTAGGGACACCGCTTCCGTTGTGTTTTGTCGATGTGACAGGTCCTCTCGGCGACGCACGTGTAGACCTTCTTGTTTTGGACGGTGCGCTTGAAGAAACCCTTGCAGGATTCGCAGGTGAGTAGCCCGTAATGGTATCCGGAGACCTTGTCGCCGCAGACCGGACAGAGCTCTTCAATGATGATGTCCTTGGTGTCGGGGAATTCGGACGGACACGGTATCGAGCCGGTCACGACACCAACCCCGACCTGGCCCAACCCAGGATGACAGATGGTACCAGTTGGTAATGAATAGGTGGTAGTTGGTATCGCGACATTGCCGCTTACCGTAGCGGATCCGCCGCCATTTCC
>NT_176616.1:352100-368631 GCF_000188095.3 Bombus impatiens | reverse complement strand
CCAGTCGGCGAGAATAAGCACGTGTATACTTTTTTACTACTGCACGGTGAGTTGTTACGTTTGAAAAAACCTTTACACGACTCGCACGTCAGCAAACCGTACTGATAACCGGACATTTTGTCGCCACACATGGGACATCGTTCTTCGAGAGCGGTGGAATCGAAGAACGCGGCGTCGAAACCCGAGATACCACCCTGCGAGTGCGACTGACTGTGTACCGGCAACTGTTGCTGTTGCTGCGGCTGTTGTGACTGTGACTGATGACACATCGTCGTCGGTGGACTTTGAGCGCAATTCCCATACGGTGACGAACCGTACTGCGGTTGCTGTTGTTGTGATTGTTGCTGCTGTTGACCAGCCCCGGCCGCACCTTGGGGACTACCCTGTGGGCTTAGATGAAACGGCGACATATTCAGGGATATCAAGCCCGAATGCTGCTCCATCTCCAATAACATATCACCCTTGCGCAAGTGCTGCACGGAGGAACGTGCTTGTGGCGTATCGGCTCATATATGAATTGCCTGTGAATTTTCCTAGTTCTAGCCACCGTGATGAATATCACAATTATTTCTTTTTTTTCTTTCCTCTATTCCTTTTTCTTTTATTTCTTTTTCGCGGCTGGTGTGCATGCGACAGAACAACGGCGGTTTATCGGTTTATTGGTGAGGCTGCCCCCTTTAAGTTTCGAAGCGGTAACGGTGTACGTCGTGCAAGGTCGTGGTACTCTCGTATGATACGGTACCAACGACTGTGTACGATGTTGTCGGTAAAAATGACGATACAACGACAAGCACAACGACGATGACGACAACGATGAAGTGGAAAGCATAAGCCCGAAAGAAAACACACTATATTCCCTTGGCACGTACAATATCGATCACCAGTCACGTTTTTCTACGGCACACGTTCATAAAGAAAACCATCGCGCACCACCGCAGAAAGTAAATCCTGTTTCGATCGTGCGTACTACGTCCGAACCATCGTAAAAAATGTGACGAAACGTGGGTCTGTGTGTGTTGCGTGAAAAAGAAAAAATTCTCGGCTGTCACTGTTGCATTCGTGTTACTCGCGAAACAACAAAACCACTGTAACGTCCCTTTTTTTCTATCCTTTTTCTATCCTTTGGCTGCGTGGTCACTGATAAATCCAGCTTTTACAACGAGACACGAAACAACAGCAAGCACACACGAGGTTTAAACCGATCGTGGAAGTCACGAGACGGGGGATGATCGTATCGACTAGGATCACAGTGCGAGCAGGACAATCGGATCGTTGTTTCACCGGGCACGCGAATCGCCGGTAGCGTTACCGAGTGATCGCACATGCGCGGATGCGAGATCAAGTTTTGATCGCGGCGTTTTGACACAAAATAATCGACACGGAAGTAATTGGATAAATAAGCCGGCTATCAGGAGAACACGCACACACTGCAATCCAACTGAATACCCGTAACGTGCGAAAAGTCGAAAAGATATACAACGGTGTCTAAAGTCCGGAACAAGTAGACACACACAAACAGAGAGAGCGAGAGTAAGAAAGGGAAAGAACGTTTGGAGTTCCCGTATCGTGCGACTTGACAGCGCGGCTATCTGCGTACGACTAGTTGTCTTCTCGCCTCGTTGCTTTCCCGAAGGGCCTGCCCCCTCCTCTCTGCCGCCCTACCGGCGATACATGGACGTAGGTAGAGTTGGGAGACCGTCTCGCGAGACACGGCACACGTCACGTATATCACAGCAGCAAAGACGACAACGATCACGGGCGGCGAACGCGAAAAACACGGACTGCAGGATGTCTTCCTTTTTGATCCATGTCCGGCTGGCTCTCCCCTCTCTCCAACGGGTATATCTACCGTTATTAATGTCGTTGTTGTTGTTGTTGTTGTTGTTATTGTTGTTGTTGTTGTTTTTGTGGTCGTCGTTGCCGATCAGAACGACACACGAGTCTGTACACGGCGATACTGACTGCACACACCACACGACACGATGACGATCGAAACGAATACAGCACGACAACGCGGCACACGGTGGCACTCGGTGCGGCACGGCGCGGTTTCGCCCGGTATAGAGAGATACGCGCTTCACCGTGACACCGCCAGGAGTAAAATAAAATTGGCAGAACCAGGAGAATGGCGAGAGGCGCGCACACACCACCGTCGTCAGGCTCCCTTGGCTGTTTCGGTGAGTACAGAGGAGAGAAGAGAAGGAGCGCGCGCGTGTCCCTTTACCGACGGCCACGGGTCGAGTGTGAGAGCGCGAGAGCGAGAGAGACGTACGGCGTATAACCAACACAGCGCACGGCATAAGTGAAAGTGATTCAGCAGCGCATGCCACAGCGCGCGACCAGGTGCCCGACGGAGAGTAGTGGAGGTGCCTCCGAGAGCTCGACCGATTGGTGGGGGGAGGGCAACACGCGGTGTCCGGGAGGAGAGGGACCGACTGAGAGAGAAGCAGAAGGATGGGGGAGGTTGGGAGGTATTGCCGTGGTCGAAGGGATTGACGCGGGAGGGGAGAAGGAGGTTGCAGAGCCGATGGCGGGGATGACCTACTTACGGAACCAGGTCTATGTCGGCCGGAGAAGTATTGTCCCTGTACGCTCCCGCGCCGGTCTGCCGCCCGTTGCTGCCGCCGTCGTTTTGTCGACCGTATTTGTCGTCGGTGGTGCCGGCAAATAGCCCGACGCACGTGTACCACGAGCCCGCACGGGTTTCGATCCCGAATCGATGCGTTTCCACCGAGTTACGACGCTTAACGATCGATATATCGCGGAACGTTCGAAAAACGTCGATCGCGCGAGAAACCGAGACGCGTTTAGGAACCGATCGAACGAACGATCAAACGCGCGCGATTGTTAAAATATTTCGATGAAGATAATACATTGCGACACGACGATAAAATAGAATTTGTCTGGCGACTCGTACGAGATATCGTTTATCCCGCGATGATTTCGCGTACGCGATACGTACTTCCATTCTTTTTTTGTCGTCACACGCGAGAAAGATGGAATGGATGCCTCGAGCCCGCTAACAACTCTTGCTTTCAAAGAGCACAGGGGAGCCAAACACAGAGAGTCGCGGTAAGCGGGCACAGGGCAGGCGCACAGGCCACGTACAGGCCGTGGCTGGGTCAACAGTAACGCCGTTGGCACTCCCCGACAGTGCCAGTGCTTCTCTGTGTGTACGTCGCAGTAGATGTACGACGTGAAGCAGTGGGGAGACCCACTGACCTAGTTCGCTGAGAACATGACGCAGCCGCGACTCACTCCCTCTCATTATGTCTTTTTCTCTCTCTTTCTCCGTATCTTCCTTGCCTTCTCGCGCCCTCAGCCAGCCACCTCGCGTATCCTACCCTCCCAGCTTATCTTCCGTCTCTCTCTCAGACCCTGTCCTTACCTCTTTACATGTTCCGTCACCCTAAACGTATGCGCGTCTCTTTTTCTTCTTTCTCGCTCTTCCTCCCTTCTTCGCCCTGTTTCTTTCCCTCTTTCACGCTATCTTGTTCTTTCTCGTTCTTTCTCGTTCCTACCCTTGCTCTCTCTCTCTCTCTCTCTCTTTTTCTGCTTGTGCCTAACACGTATCGCGTTTGCTCTCTCGGCCGACCAGGCTAACTATACGACGCGTTTCTTTCTCTAACGCTACCTCACACGGCTCCCCCCAAACCTCTCGACAAACGTGCCATTGCTTATACACACGCCGAACGTAATTGTCGCGCTCTTTTTCGTCTAAGTAACCGTGTGCGCCTGCCGTAATAGCGCATACATTTACGTACGACCTGTCCTACCTATATACGACACACGCATGCACGCGTTCGCGCGCACGCCGTGTCATCGATGAATGCACGCAGCAACTATTGCAAACGTGTTGTCGTCATCGTCGTTGTCGTCGTATCCAGTGCATCGGGTTTAGAGGTTAGGTGGTTAGGATTATTTCCAATAAAAAATTCGTCGACGTACATTTTCAAATTCTCGGCTGGGGTAATCGGGCTTTCTTAAGAAACTCTTTTAAATGGACATTGTAATTCGGTAATTTTCTCGTGTAAAGATGTTGCATAGAAATAATCGAGCGAGATTTTCATTTAAGTAACAGGAACATCGTGGTTTTTCAATTCGAATACATCGAGCGTATCGTTCGTGTTACGTAACAGCTTAAAAATAAATCATATTCCACATTCGTACACTTAATTACATGATATAATAAAAGCAAATAAGAAGCGTGTATACAAATGGCGTTCAGATCAACGAGTTACATACATATTACGCGTAGAAAAATAGCAACATAAGAATAGATGGGAGAAAAATGTAGCGAAAGATAGCGATAGACGCTGGCTCATGGCTAAATGTTAATTACGAAGCTCGAGCAGGAAAGTTTGTTCTGTTAATTTTACTCGTCGGAGAAGTAACGGCGCGATTGCGCGAAATCCAAATTGACATCTGCTGAATATCCCTTTAAAACTCTTTCCATTTTCGCCGGCCCTCGCTCGTTTGCGCAACAACTTGTTAACAATGCCCCTTTTTAAATAGAACTATCGACTCGCTGTATTCGTTTATTCCAAAGTAACGAGAGTAACAAAAGTAAGAAAGAAACGTAATTCTTTATCCAGAACTTTGGCAATAGAAAAATAGCGAAGATATCGAGAAATACCATAGAGTATGTAATTTACACAAAAATAAGTATCGTGATGCGTAAGAAAATCAATTTTTCATCCGCTATCTATAGATAAAATGTGCATTAGAGTAAATTTGCATTTTCTAAAGAAAAACTACGACAACCAAAATATTTTGATTCTACATTGATAGCGTACCTGTTAAACCACTAATATACGGTACGAGTAACAGTGGAAGAAGCATAGGATCGATCCTACATCCTGTTCCTCATTGTGTAGCACTTTGTGCGGCGCCGAAACGCGGTTGCACACACGTTATTTTCTCGCTTTGTTCCTTCGGGTGCAAATCGGAAACGCGTGTATATACCTGCACGGTATCGTTGTGGTGGTGCCGCGGGCACGACCATCGTGCAACACATGCAACACATTTTATTTCTACCGGCGCATTGAGAAAGAATAAAGAGGTCGGGCCTCTCTGTGTTCCATTGCATGTCACGTTAAATCACGATCATCGCTGTGTGACGGTAGAAACGAAATGAGAGGAAGGAAGAAAAAAAAGAACGAAGCAGAAGATAGACAAAGAAAAGTAAATAGCGCGTGAGCGAGAGAAAAAAAAGAAAGAAAGGATGGAACGAAAGGGAAAAGGGCCGCCGCCGTGCTTCGGCCAGTAGAAAGGGCGGAAGAACCGACGAAAGAAAGTGAAAGCCGTGACCCAGAAACTCTGGAAATGTAAATGGCGCGCGCACCGATACGTTCGGGAATTATAAATGATTATACAGGGGTTCTATTTGATTTCGACACGCGATAAGTAGACGATTTCGTTAGATTCGAACGCTACAAAACTGTCCTCATAATTTCAATCGGAGAAGATTACGAAAATTACTTATTCAGTTTGATGTTTAATGAAATTGTCATTGAACGTGTTACGTGGGTATATATTATGAGAGAGAGAGAGAATGAGAGAGAGAAAGAGTTACGTTACGAACTGGTAGGTTGTGTGGTAGCTTTGTCGATTTGTAATATAAAGCTACTGGGTACACAGATGGACGAACAAGCACGAGAACGACTACGTGCTATGACAAGGCTGAAAAAGTGCGAGTCCTTTACCCGTATAAGCTGAAATTATGCGACCATTATCGGCATTATGCTATTTCTGGGTCAATTAGCATTACGCTGATCCTTTAAACGCCCTACTCGAGTAGACGAGTAGGTAGCGCGAGAATGCACGCGGAATTGCTATCGCGTTCTTGACTATCGGAAGTAATTTAACCACTGATAGACGTGTGGTTCCACGCTTTTGTAGGAATTACGTTTACCCGCTGTGCGGTACATTTCTTCCTTTCAAGCAAATACGGGAAACACGTCACAATTTTCGAATATACGGACATACAAGAAAGGATTCGAAAAACGTCAAATGTATATTTCTGTGTTGTTTGAAGAATATTCGATTTTATATTTATAATCGTATCGTATCTATGCTGATAAAGCGACGCGATGATGTTTTAGGATATTTTTAAGATTGTAAACTGGATATGTCAATCGAGGAAGAAGAAAGTTTTATCCACCTACTTTGTATCATCTTTGTTCCTCTTCGTTTAATTTGAAATATTTTTTCGTAAAGACTTCAATGATCCATTCGGAGACCATATCGATCATCTTCGTAAATTGAAAGGTGCAGGAAGACGATGATGTTACAAAACAATTTACCTCGCAGTTTACCGTTGTTTGTTACTTTCTTGTGTCGGACGAACTTATGCAAGTAGGATGATATCCGTTTCTCGAGAACTGAATATTAATTATGCGCCGATATAGCGAGCTTAAGAAATGAATGAAAAGCAAAGTCGATCAGTTTGGGTTTTAAGAAGATCGTATCTCGAACGAAATGAAAAATGGAACTAACTTCTTACTGACAGATTTGATGGGATAAAATATTTTCTTATCGATAACATTCGATTAAGATTAATTCAAAAACAATCGCCTGCTTTTTTTAAGGCTAATGTCTTTGCGTAACGTTACGCTCGAAGCAGAAGGATAAAAGATGTGTACATATACATATAGAATATATGATTTATTTCCGTCGGATTATTTCATGATCGTATTCAGACAAGCAGTGGAAGTAATCTTCCTTTAATAGATCGAACAGTATCAGGTTGTGAAGATAGAATGTTAATAAGCATATTAAGGTCAACCTATCTCTCTGTCGGGGGGGGAAAAAAAAAAGAAGAAGAAATAGAACTATCTTTCGATCTTCTAACGATTACCATCTCGATATTAACTATGCAGGTATGGTATCTGTAACTCGTAATATTCGTCGCAAAGAATATGAGCTGGTGTGATCTTTCTCTCTCTTTCCCTCGGCTCTTACTCCGTGAGCAACGTGCCTCGGTGTGTGAAGTGTGCCAAGGACCGCCCCACTCCGCAATCCCATTTTCGAAACTAAAAGTAAAATCTAACTCATTGTGCTGTGTTGTACACGTACACGTATATCCTTATACATACAGGTTTGCATACACAGGCACGTACGTAAGAAAGAAAAAGAGAGATTGTAATATATTTTTGTCATACGACCGAAACCGTCGAATTCGTTTAGGGCGACGCGGTCGCCATAACAAGGACGTGGCTATGAAATTTTCATTCCTGGAACGAGTTCGTGAAGTTTCGATATTACTTTCGCGAGGATCCTCGGCGTGGACGCGTAAGGTCGCGCGAAGGACCTTAAATCATCGAGCAGGTGGGTGGCGATATTTTCGATATCCTTCGAACGGAACCTTCGTATTCCTTGTCGTTCTCGTTTCGCGAAATCGCGCGGTCCAAACAACATTTTTTTTATCCGCCAGTTCTCCTTCTCGCATCTTCGTTCTTGCGGCCAACATTTTGCAATAAAATTTCATTCTCTGTCACCAGGAAAAAAACAAAACAAATCGAATAAGGGAAACCTAGGGAAAGAGAGAAAGGGAGAGAGAGAGAGAGAGAGAGAGATTGTTTCATCTACGAAACGCGAACTGACGTTTTGCAGGCCAGTTCGCACGTCCTTGACACACTTACCCACATGGGATATCGCGAGACCATGTGTAACTGTGTGTGCATTAATGTGTATGCGCATGCACCCACACACGTCGCTAGAGCACACACACGTACACATCGTTACACACGATCCTGTGTAAATGCATGATCTTTCTTGCATGTGTCTTGCAACGTATTACACGAACATATGTACGTATGAAACGTACACACGCGTATCGCGGTAACAAAGATGAGCGTGCGCGCGTGCACATCCATCGCGTTCTACGGCAAAGGACGCGTAGACCAGTTTCTGTGTGGAAGTTGCAAGGATGTACCCCCTCGCGCAACACGTATGCATCTTATCCGTGTGTGACCATGTATATACCCCAGACGACCCTCTCGGTGCTTGTCGTCTCCCATTTTTATTACCTTGCAACTGGGACACACGATGGAACGCGAAATGGACCTCGAGCCGTGAACGGGCGGCGAACTAACGAATCCGGGTAAAAAACGCGAGCAGATTCGGCACAGTTTCGTTGCCATGGAAAATTATCCCGTTCGGCTAACAACGTCCACGAGACGTGCTCGATCACCGTACTTCCGTTTGTGTGATTTTGTGTTACTGTGACTTTCTTTTATAAGATAAACGACGTGGAAATGGGGGAGAAAAAGGGTCGAAAAATATCGTCCTTCCAATGCGTTTCCACGCTGAACATCAAACCACTGTTTGGTTTCAAATAAATTTGATTAACGTTAGATGGGGTGCGGACAGCTGTCAACATCTTCTCCGAGGGTTAGTTGTAGCTGTTAATAATTGAGAAATTTCTGTCCAGTGGATTTATGCAAAATACGAGAATTATAAAAAATATAAAATATAAAAAATGAAATATAAAAGATGTTCTAACAACGACTTTTGTATTATAGTAGAATCGATGAAGGAACAAATTAATAAATGTCACGGGTAACTTTCACCGTTAAATTTACTGTCTTTCTATCATCTTCTAATCTAAACTGCTTTTGTTCATTATGTATGTCATAAGTATCGGATAAAGTAAACAAACGTTTGCAGAACGTTTTGCAGAGCAAAAATTATTGTTCTGTACAATAATTCAACGTTTTTCTTGACATGTTTTCGTCATATGTATGAACCTTATTCTTCTTCTGTACTCTTCAATTTCTTACCGTACCATTCTGGCATGAAACGATAATATAGATAGCTAATAAACGGAAAACAGGGGTTCCATTGAATTCGCTTTACCCCAGATAAGAAAACGGCAGAAAAAGGCAATTGCGCTTTTCTTGAAAGAAACTAAATTACAGAGATGTCCTCGACTACCTGGCCAGATCTTTCTCCGAATAGTAGAGCCGGTCCTGTATATTTCTCTTGAAGAGTTGCACAGAGGCGTGTTGCCGATTTCTCACCAGGTTTGTCAGTTCATAAATTAAGGATAGACGTAAATATTTGGAAATATGTCGAAAATTATTGCGTGCTATTCGCTACAGGGGGGCCCCCCAGTAACCCAGTGCCACGACAACAATCGTCTCTGGCGCAAGAGTGCATTTTCTCTTTCACTGATAGATCAGTGTAACCGTCACGTGTACTTTCCACAACTTTCCGTTAAATTTTCCCTTTGGAGCGTCTTCTAGAAAAAGAGGGACGACGATAGCAGTAAAACTGAAATTTCTGGCCCGTGATGCTTGACGCCCCCGAAAATTCAGCGCAGCTCATCCGTGAAGAACAACCGAGAGAAAAACAGCTACTGCAGAAAAAGACTTCCGCCCGTTTCGACGCTTGCTTGTTTCTTCGAGAAGCGACACAGACCTGAAGAGCTTCGAGACGAGCTTCGAGATGAAGAGTCACCAGAGAACGAACATGAACTGGGTTGATGCTCTGGATAATATGTAAGATTTTCGTCCTTCGGTAATCAAATTGTCAAATAATTATACCTCGTTAAAAGTATAGGGACATGTCTTTTATAACGTTCGTCTCAATTTCTAGCTGATACAGCGTAATTATCTGTTGGCCAAGTGTTGCTTTTGTTACAACCGAACAAGGATTTTCGAACGTTTCGAAAAGTCTTTACCATAAAATTGAGACAAGCAATCACACATATCAGTAGCGATTCTTTTTAACGATCTTTTTAACGATAGAAAAATGCGATTCGACGGAAAATGGTCCAAAGTACTCAGCAGGATTAAGGAAAGCTTTTTCGATCTATATAGTAAAGATATAGTAAAGATTCTATTTTCGATCAGTTCCTAGGCTAGCGTCATAAAAGATTTCAAAGCTTCTATACTTGGAACGAAGATAATAAAATAATATACACGATCCATGTGACCGATCTCTTCCGTCGTTTATACACATACGTAACGCTCTCGGATAACGTATTCCATCCGTTTCTTTTTCGCTATGGTGTAATGAAAGTTTTTATCGAATCGTACACGATAATAAGTAAATACGTACGTATCTAGCCGGTTGTCACTTTTAAAATAGTCTCGTCGAGTTATCGCGAGAATGGTTAGCGAATAACGGCAGTAGATCAAAATTATTATTATTATTATTATTATTATAGGCATTTTTGTTTCTGTCATTAGGCTAAATAATAATCCCTAATTGTTCGATAAGGCTTAAATATTGGAGCGTTATTCGTCGTTGTCCTAATGTTCATTAAATATTCTCATTCTTAAACGAAGCTTAAAATAATTTCACACAAGGTTCCTCTTATTCAATGAGCTGTCTGTCTTACGAGCAAGTTACGAACATTTTATTATAATATCGTAGCTGGAGCGTCGATCGTTTCGAACGGCCAGAATTCTGGTTCCTAAAATTTTTGTATTCTACCATCACGTTAAAGGCACATGCTTTGCTCGTTGCAGATGCTCAACAAAATATTCGAACATTTGTAGGAGCCTCTCGTGAATATATATTATGTCTTATACGTAACATTTTGAAATTTCATTAGCATTCGAGTAACGAGATTCGATATTACCATGATTACTATAAATCGTTAATTATCTATATAAACAAGCCTAATACTCAGCGAGGCTATTTTTAACGCTTAATATATTGCTTAAGATGACCCTTCAAACTATAAACCAATGTTTTACATATTTTTGGACGTTAAATACATTTCTGTCGCTTTCTTGAACACGTAAAAAATTAATTATGTATTTGTAGACTGATATAAATTAACATAAATTAATTAACATAAATGTTACGTTAATATTGCCGATTATCTCTTATTAATATTATATTATAATTAACCCTTTTTATATTAACACACTTCTTTGTGACCATTATGTCAGAAAATCGACAAAAACGTACCTATGGTATTCTTCCATCTGGAAAATATTAGCTCCGATACAAAATCTTTTTACGTGAATTTCGTTTGTTAAATCTTTCCTACTCGAGAAACTGCGAGCTGGAAAAAATAAGACGAAATCTCCATAACTCGAGCATTCTAGTTCTTCCCTTGAGATTCGAGTTGGCGAGGTTCGACTGTACCAACACGTGCACGCGACAACCTTACAAAGACACGATTGTTCAAACGCCAACGACGCGACGATGAAATGTGAAAGTTCGCGTTCTTCGCTGGACGATAAAGGTATTCATTGCCGTTTATTATGCTTCGTTAACAAGCGAATCATATTTATGTATTTAGTCCATTGCGAGTTTGGTTCGCGAGTTACCGTGCACGCAATTTATGTATCTGTCCGCCACATCGGGCATTGATTGTGCACACCTTGAGCTGCAACCCGGCGCTGGTCTCTTTTTTTTATCATTGATCACGATTAAGAAAAGCCAAGGACATCAGCGACCTTGACCGAAAAATCGCTCGGTATGATTAAAAATTGGCGATCCACGCGGAACGAGCGTGCCATTGCGGCGAAAGCGATCGTCTCGTTGGAGAAGCAGAGGCTGAACGCACGATCGAGATCTTCCTCTCCCGTAGGACTATGTATCGGTCGCAAACGGGATAACGCTCAAGGTTGGAAAGCGAATCGAGTACACGAGAACGGGTCTTCGAGAAGTAAGGCCAATAATAATGATCAGTGACTGTAATGACCGGTAATTCCCGGAGAAAATAATCTCTGTCCGAGTCAGACATTGTTGGGTGAGGCAGAACAGTGAGAACGTATACACGCGTTTGTGCCTAGAATTTCACGTATCTATCACCATGCGCGAGAACCGTTATCCATAACAGAGTCACGTGACTAAAAGATAACACAATGATACAAGTAATACTAGTTTCGTTATTAATCGTTAATTAAGCGTACAGTTGCCAAAAAGATCAACGAATAACAATACCCGATAGCCATGATTGCGATGCACCATTTTCCATCTTAATACGAAGACACAGCATGAAAACGTGGTTATGTTTGCAGCATCGTTGAAACGATCGCCGGAGTACAAGGTATGCGCTAATAGTACCAAAGATGAGTAAACTTGCAATGCAGAAAAAGATCTGAAATGTGTGGCTAAATTTGAAAACCTAACCAATAAAACGTGGATAATAAACAAAACGTGTCACTGTCGGAAAACAGCACGCCAATGGAACAGCACGCGGAGGCATTCGTCGACGGTGGCGCGCGCGAGGTGCGCATGCGCTGCGGAACGAGCACGTAAACGCATATCCGCACGTGCCAATTCCTGCAGCCACCTCGGCTGGATGCGGCTCGTGTTCACGCCTAGCCGTGTATTTATATCGCATGTAGAAGATGGTACATTAGGCCTTAATAGTAATCCAGCAGTGTCGGTTCAAGAGCCGCGGAGACGCTGGTAGACGGTAGACCGATGAATGGGCGAAAGTTCTTTCCTTCTCTTTCCTCCACGGTCGGATAGCTAGTAGGTTATTACGCTACTCGTAGAGCCGTAGCTCTCTTTGTCTTTCCTTGGTTAGTCAGCAGCCAGGCAGCAGCCACGGGCTCGTGACGCGCGAAAAGTGGCTCATCCGCTTTTACTTTCCACGATAGCTTTCGTTGGCAATGGTACTAGTTACGGCTGTTACGTTAAGCGGTTACGAGAGAGAGAAAGAGACGCTGGGAGCCGTTTCACGTTCGGTTAACTCGCGGCGAGTCGAAGTAAGCCAACTCTCTTATTCGTCTTGCTCTTTCCTCTCGTGCTTTCTCTCTCTCTCTCTCTCTCTCTCTTCATTCCTCCTCGCTGTTGTTTGTAATCCCGAGATTTTTCTCTCTCTCTCTCTCCGCTCTCACTTTCGTTGGCGAGCTCGCCTACGTAATATGCCTGTCTGTGCGCGTCTCTCTTCCGCTCGACCGCGATCTTTGTTACGTTCCCTTGATACCCGCGGTAAAATTTTATTTCGTCAAAGTCCGTAAATAGTTTCCACGGCGTCTCTTTCGTCACGTAGCCGTGACGAGCCCCGGTAGAAGGACCACCTTGCGTGAAACTCTCGTGATACCGCTCGGGTCACGCGCGCCATCATTTTTTTCTAACATAGCTTCAAAACTAATTAAGACTTGCAAATACGTATATATATCTGAGCGGTTCGTTTTTCCGATACGACGAATTAGTTAGCGAACGTCATCGTGGAGAGATATATGGACGAAGAATATGTATATATATATCGTAATTCACAATGCAAGATAAAGGTGGATTTATCAACGGAGTTCCGAATATATGTACTACGATAATGTTAATTATAGAAGTGAAACGGAAGTGACATGAGCGAAACTGAACGTTGTCGAGCAATTAACGCCAGTTACCGTTGAACAGACCGCTACGAATAAACCAATTTCATGGAAATAATTTGTTATTTTCAACGAAGGTATCAACCGAAATATGCAGAAATACGTTTACATAATCATGGCAATCGAACTTAACGAGTTGTAAGCAGAAAAACAGGGAGACGCAAAAAGAAGTATAGAAAAGAAATAAAAAATCATTCGAACGTAAAACGAAATATAAAATCTTGCCGCGCGTACGATAGATCGAGATTTAAGAAGAAAAAGCGAGTCGCGACAAATCTAACGGGCAGCAATCATTTTTTCTATCCAGGTCAAGTTGAAGAGTTCGAACTGTCGAGGAAGGACGGTGGCCAGCGTGAGGTCACCCGTGTCGTTGTTGCTCGTTATTTTTAGCATGTTGGGGAGGTGTTTTTACCCCGCGTTATTATTACCGACGTGGTCGTCAGGCTATCGGGTGAAGGATACACGTAACGACGAATCGAATCGAATCGAATCGATAATCCTACCTAATCCACCATCGGTCTTTTGATCAAAGAAGAAACACCATTCGCATGCTATCTTCCAGTGAAAGAGATCGTCCAGAAGAATCACGCATGCACGTACATATACACAACATATACAGACAAATCACACACGCACGTACATACACGCAACATATACAAACAAACAGAGAGCGAGAAAGAGAGGAAGAGCAGTGGACGCCTTGAATCTTTCCCCGACATAATTGTACGTTTAATAAGCGCTTTATCAAAGGCGATAATACGGCCGATAACGGTATGTAGGTCAGTTTGATACGAGTGACCTGATTCCTGGCTGGCACCGCGTTACCAACGCTCGTAGATCCGCATGCGTGCCACCGACGTAGTACGATTTTATATGTGTGTACTTATAGAGCATAATTCTAAACTCGCGTTGTACCCACGTCCACGGCCACCCACACGTTCGCGCGGCCGTCTAATCCGGCGCGCACACACATGCACGACCAGTGTGTGGAGAAACGCTCGGTAAGAAGGTATCGCAGTCGATTGCGTGTAAACACGAGCGTGGCTACTTTTAACCGAGCATTTCGTTTCCATCGAACATTCTCTCGCCGCGCTTCGATCGAGCTTGTATCGATCCTTCAGCGAGAAGCCTCTTCTTACTTTTCTTCTTCGATCGAAGTTTCATATTTTTATAGATCCTTCTATAGATTCTCCATCGGTGGAATTTTATCGAATGATAAAATCGTTCGTCGTTGTAATATCGTCTCGGAGCTGACTGATTTACCGATTCGACTGCAGATGTGCGGCTTCATATTGAAAGGGAAGTTCGTCGATACGATATGCCTGTCGACAGATGGCTTATTTAACAACGTCGACGTAGAAATTCAAAGGCACCTCGATATATTACGAAGCGCTTCTAACCGAAATTTAAATATTATCTTACATCCTACATATCGGACGACCCATTAAGAACTTTGTATACCGATATACTTCGAGTACGCCTCTCTCTTTTTTTTGTATTTGCTTCCTCTTGCTTTCTGGTTTTTGTCCCCCTTTTTCTCTTCCATTCTTTATATTTTAGCGCGGGTTACGTTCATTACCAGGTTCGTACCACACGCCATCAACACGTTGCAATTTTACTGCCGCAATTACGGCGCGTCTCACGCGCGGCAGGGTCATTATCCACGGTATTATGATAATTAATCATTACGAGAAGTAATTTCAAAATTCATGTAGGCATGGAAGCATAAATAGCGCCTCTACGATTGCCCTGTTTATCTTCGACGATAGAGCAACGACTGTGCCGCATTTCCGCGAATTTCCATTTCGAGAAAGAAGTAGCATTGAAAAGAATAGAATTCCCTTAGGCATCGTAAATTGTATATTTTAAAAATAAACTGTTCTGATATTCGGAATTCTTTGTGTTTAATTAATTTTTCAAAAAAAAAAAAAAAAGAAAGAAAAGGCGAAGAACGAAGAAAAATGTATTTTCGTGAATATTTTAAATAGAATGTTTTAAACAATCGCAAGTACGGTGATGATTATATCTACCCGTACCTTCGCGTTTTTCCTCCAAGTCTTTCCTAGCACGGTACGCCCCGCGCGACGCTTTCGTCATGCACCGAGACACAAAGTGCAGCTCGCCAACCAGAATTAATTCGCTTGACCCATTTACCCGATGCACTTGGACCACCTTGTACTACCGGTATCGATGTGTGTTAAAAGTGTGCCGATGAGTACGGGGCGACGCGTGCGCGCACATCTTCTCGTTTACGTTTACGATCCGACCGAACGCTTCGAATGCTAATATTATTGTTACAACGTGTTACGGTAAAAGCATCGAATAATTACATACGCGCGCTGCTAAATTTATACGTACGCCGGACTTAACTAGCATAAATATCCTATTAAACAACCGTATAACTATGCTATGCGAATCAATTCAATGCTTCCACGATAACAACAAATTCTTATACATATACGAACAATACATTCGTGCTAGCGTAATTAACGATAAAAATATTCATCCTATGACTCAACCGCAGGAAAAATGGAATCAAAATCTATATCGCGAACAATACGCTGCACGCGTTGCGTAACGCAAGCTCGAGCGTATCGTGCGCGTACGTAAGTGCATACGCTCTTCCCCCAGGGATATAAAAAGCAACGATGCGTCTAGAACGTTTTTCGATTTGCACGCGCGATCCATCGAAGAAAACGGATCATTCCTAACCACGTTCCCTGCTCTAATTCGCCAAGGTGCGTTTCCACGCGAATATCAGATCCGACGTCTGAACGATGTCTGCGCCGGTGACACGAGACGAGCGGAAACTGCGAGGGGTTCCAACGCACACAGGAAGTTGATAACCGTAATAGCTCCTTAGCTGCGTGCCATCCCGCCGCAGAGACCACGCAACGCGACTACGCGCGCGGGGAAAGATTAAGCGAGTCAACAACGGCGAACCATTTAATGGACGGCAGCGACGAGCAGGAATATAGAACTGCGTCGAACGAACGGACGGCGCTTTCCGCCGCGTCGTGGAACGTCCGACGACGGCTAGAAGAGCAGAGACAGATATACATACACACGTAGACGGGAAAGAGAGGAGAGAATAGAAAAGAGAATTCTCGCAGCGCCACGTTCATGCTCCCGCAACAACGTCGCTCTCTCGGTTCTCTCATTGACCTAGTTACCCAGTACACTTGACCGCACTCTTCGCGTCCCTCCCTCGCCACCACGCC
>NT_176616.1:345295-349386 GCF_000188095.3 Bombus impatiens | reverse complement strand
GTCGAGCCACGGCTCACCCTTGCCCCCACTCGACGCGCCGGTTCACTTCGCTGCTCCGCGAGTATGCTCCCTCTGGATCGCGTCGTTAACTCCCTTTTCTTTCTCCCTCTCGACTAACTTTCCCACCTTGCTTCCCTTGCACGCTATGTGTAATTTGTATATCATCTTTTTTTTTCACGATCTCTTCTACTCGCATATACACCGTTTTTAGTATTCCTGTGGGTAGTATTCTAAATTGGATAATTCTACCTTGCGTTCGTACTCTGTTTGTGTTTAATGAAGTTTGTTTCTTCGATGTAAAGGAAGATTTCCTTTTGTACAGATAGCAAATCTATCAAAATCCTGTTTGTTGAGTTCGTTTGGAAGGGTAAGACTACGATCACGGTGGATATATGATTCGACGAACTGTCCGTTTTAACGAATAAAATGCTTCAGATGTCTGCCATACCCATGAAATTTCATGTCTCTCCCGGCGGTATTAGAGAAATGGAACGTAAATACAAATCCGTTTCGTTCGCCAAATATATGATAAAATGTAGTATCGTGGACAGATTGTCTAAGAAATATCGGCTGAGCTACAGACAATGTCGCGAGGGAGCGTAAGTACCGACAGACCGAAAGGGTCGGGAAACTTCAATGGACCAAGCGGCCCATCAATGTGTCGTCCTCGTCAATGTGTGGTCCTTCAGACGAATATTTACGCGGAAGAAGGCGTACGTGACCATGATCGCGGACGGTTACAGAACACGTACGTGGTGAGAGTATGAGAGACGACAAAGGGATGCTTAACGGAGAAAGACGATTCAATCGGCGATCGTTAATCGAGAGTCGAATTGCGAGGAGTTAGTTAATTAATAGTGAGGAGTCGAGAGTTACCGAGTTGTTATGAGTTTTGAATTATCAATTTAGTTGTCATAGTTACATCACATTACCGCATTAAGTTCACGTTAAATAACCATCGTTTCTTGTTTAATCCACCGTATATAGATCCATCTATCACTAAATTTATCATATAGGACACAAATCATTGGAAATCTTAATTTCCAACGTTTCTGAATAAATAATCCTATAATAAAGGAGTACTTCGTATTGAATATTTTATGGCTAGCTCGTATAGTGTATCCTGTACGTTTGTACTTTGAAATAACTTGTAATCGCATAAACAATCTAGTCGCGAAAATCTCTATATTCGATTGTTCTTTATGCGTTTGACGTATTCGTCAGAACGACAATTGGTCAGAACACCCACTATGTATAATCGTAACCAAACGCTGGTTGAAATAGGCAATAAAAGAAAAGAAGGGGCTGCAGCTACATAGGTTGGTGGTTGCTCGGCAATTGGCGGATCTGGACAGTTCGATGAAACGTCGATTGCAGGCATTCCAAGAAAATTGCTTGGTATCGCTATAAATATCGCGGCAGCGCGATGAGTCAAACTTGGGGAGAAAAGCGTGGATATCTCGCAGCTATTCAACGCGAAGTAACAAATTAATTCGACACGACTATTTCTTTTATTTTCGCTCGGTACTCTTCTAACTTCGCGCGTCGACCCCTTTCGAACTGGACCTCACCTAAGATAGAAATACAAAGCAAGAAGAAAGTAGTACGGAGACAATAACGCCGTTCGCGGATCGGTTTCGTCTTCGTTGAAGAGTCGATCGTGTATTACAGGCTGGGAAACGTTTTAAAGCTCGTACCGAGCAACTGTATGCTTACTAGACTGGAATTCCGCTCACGTGGGGAACGCGGTTCGCTCTTACCATCCAATTAATGCACGTCGAATAGTAAGAAGTGCGCACTGCCGCTCTTGCACTTGCATGGAAATACGCGAATCCAGCGGTGAAGAAAAAGGGAGAGAAAGAAAATTAAATTACAATAAGAATCGCCTCTTGTTTTCATGGAACCATGAAGGCAGCTTGTAACGAAACCATATGAAGTTCTCGATCGTCGATCGGTAATCGACGTTTCAATTTACACGAGTCAAAGAAAGCTTAATGTAACGAAGAATTACAACATCGATTATCGTTCTCGTGGCATATTGTGACGAACGTTCTGGATCTTCGATTTTTAATCGCGTTTGAATTTACGTGACTCGAGCAGAATTTGATGGTACAGTTAACAAGATGACATAAATTACATACTCGTCGATCTTCTGCATATTTACGTAACGTTTAATAATCAAAGAGAAACATCGACTGTGCAAAGACTATCGTCGGTGATTCATTTACTGATCGTATTATAAACGTTATAGCGGAAAGAACAAGCTCGTTGAAATCGTGCAAAACATTGATTCCCCGCGATATCAGATAAGCGATAGCCTGGTGGTATTCCTAACGCAATGTCTCTGTTACTATCCGAACTTATTCTTGTTAATCAGGCTTCTGGGTTACTAGTAACACTCCGCAGTCATTTAATTACATCGGTTTAATTTGTGGAGAGCCTCCTTATCATTGCATAATTCGATATGCATAACAGTGAACGATAAAATGTCGAGGAGACGGAAAAGAAACATTTTCGAAACCGATACGTTACACGTTTAATGAGGGAAGCAATTAATTTTCAACCTGTTTACCGGATCACGAGTTTACTTCTGTTGTAGTTGAATTTTCCAATGAGAAACTTCTGCTAAACCGAAAGATAAAAGTAGACGAAGGCGATGTAATTTTAATTAGGTCGAATATCGTCTTTGTCTGTATAAACATGATATAATAAAAGTACTTTTCAACGCTTCATTGACCGGACAAGCCAATTGATCTAATTAAAACTTGCGTTATCTACCAAGACCGCCAATTGGCGCCCTACGTGATACAATCACGTTGCAATGTGTAAACATCGAAAGCACTTTGGCTATCGCGAAAAAATGTTTAAATGCAACGTTCTAGGAAATATGTAGCATCGTATGCAATACCTGCTATATACCTGTGTACGTAACACACTATCAGTATCTGGATTAATTAAAAAATAGCGCCACGTCGATTCGTTAATATAAATGTTGCGATGGATCGTTCTACCGGAGCTATAGAGTAAATTAATAAAACACGTTGATACATCAAGTTTTATCAAAATAGAAAAATATACCGGTATAGTAAATACGTTACAGAAGCACAGCAATCAGAGATTTAGAAAAAAGTGGTTTGACATGCTGCTATATTACAAAATACATCGATTTCTTCAAACTCCTTAAAATGGACCTTCTTGCGCAATTTAACGAAAAATTGATTTCACATGCCAAAAATACGAGAAATGGACCGAACTAATCGTAACCATAATATTAAAAAGTTCGAAACTAAACTAAAATTGCACGAAAAATATCGATTTAGTAAGACGTTTGCCCTGAAAACGAACGAAACGATCGATCGATCAATACGCGTATCGATGAGTGGCATGGAAAACGTTATACGTTGACGAGTTAACAGGTTAACAGTTGAGAACGTGGCATAATCCCACGGCAGGTGTCTTTCGACGCTAAGTGACGCGAGAGGATCTCAAAGAGATGCATCTTTCCCTGGCGGATACTCGTCGTTCTACGTCAGCGCCTCTCCGCAGCAAGTTCTCTCGATTCTATCAGATCCGATTGATCGATCACCGATCGGGAGAGCAGGTAGCAGGCCGCAGACCGGCAGTAAGCAGTAGTAGGTAGTATACCGCGAGTAGTTAGCTGCTCGATGTTGCACCGCTGCAGCCTTGAGCCTATTCCACGCACGAAAGCCCCCGCCGCACGCCTGGCTGCACGCTGCACTTCACGTTCAGATCCCAGACTGACTAAGCTAACTCGAAAAAAACCGCGTCTCTATCCGCGACATTTGTCCGGCTGACGGTAAATTTAGTTTTCGCGCATCCAACTCGATTCATAGTTCACCCAGCTTCGTCTTTATTTTTTTTCTTTACGACGTCGATCGAGTAGCTTATTTATTTTCGTCTGTCATTCATACGAAATCAGTTTCTACATTGATGATTTTTCTCCTCTTTTCGATCGTTTTAAAGACCATTCATCGTTCAATTATACAGGGTGGTTGGTAACTGGTGGTACAATCGGAAAGGGGGTGATTCTACGCGAAAAAAGAAGTGCGAAAAAAGAAGTCGAAAATATA
>NT_176616.1:337033-345110 GCF_000188095.3 Bombus impatiens | reverse complement strand
TTTTTCCTTTTTTTTTTTTTTTTTTTTGTGAAGGATACAGAGTCGCAGGATTTAACTGTAATTTTAAGCGCGTTCGTTTGCGGTGGATCAGAGAACAGACGATGGTAGGAGAAGTAAGTAACATTGTTTTAGATTTATTAGGTAATAGTTGAACAACAATTTCTCTTTTATATTATTTTATCCATTTCGTTGTATTTTTATTATTGTGTTCGTGCATAATTAAACTAATATAAAACAAGGAACTATGATTTGAATATTGTCTATTAGACGGGGTGGTTGGTAACTGGCGGTACAAGCGGAAAGGGGGTGATTCTACGCGAAAAAAGAAGTCGAAAATATAAAATAAACATTTTTCGTTCGAGGCTTTGTTTTCGAGAAAATCGACTTTGAACTTTCGCTCGGTACGCGTGCACTTTATCGCGTCTCGTTATAACGGATTTCACTGTAGATCGTTGTCTCGGTGGAAAAATGAAAAAAAAAATTTTATTCTATATTTTCGACTTCTTTTCTCGCGTAGAATCGCCCTCTTTTCCGCTTGTACCACTAGTTACCAACCGCCCTGTATATGTAATTTTTTGGTAGAAAGGAAGATAGCTTGCTGGTATAAAGCGATACCAGTAAATGTTATCGATGGTAAGAAAAAGTTTTGTTATTACTCTGTATCAACTTTGATTTTAATATTAATGCTAGATATTAATTATATTAAAGAGAGTAATATTAATAAAAATGGACGATAGTCGAAAGTAAAAAAATTTTTCGTCATCGATATTCATCACCAGCCGTAATGATTATCGGTAACCGAAAGAATGTTAATCGTCCTAATCAAAATTACCTGAAACAAGGTATGAATTTTTTTATATCGCAACTTTTTAACTCGGGTTTTAACAACCCTGGCTAGAATTAACCGTCAACTGATATCGTCAGGCTATTCGAGACACGTAATGACTGAATTTTCGATTGCTTAATTTCAGGAGTATTATCTTTAGTTTTATTACCAGTCCTTATCATAGAGAATGTACGATATAAAACACAATTACGTAGCCAAATCTTCAATGATCTTACGTGAATTATCGTAACGTGTTGTTCAACGTTTACTATAGCATTTGAGAGTAGAAATCCAAGTCATACGAAACTTAAGTAAATGCGGGGAGAGCAAAGTATTTAACGGGCCATCTTCTTCGATCCATATGCGCCCGTGACTAGCCAAAAGATACCGTTTCGAAGAAAACGTGGCAGACTCGACGTTCGCGCGCGAAGTGCATCTCTCATCTCGGTTGATCGAATGCGTGTCGAACGAAATCGGAACAATCGTTTTTTCGGGCAAACGGTTGGAACGGGGGCGTGTAGGTATCACTATTGGTGGATGGTCGATAAAGTTAGAGCGAGAGATGGGCAGTGTAAACTTGCTCCCGATTTAGAGCCGAGCCCTTTTTACACGAAGCCAAGTAGGCCATGCGCGAAGGATGATGACGGCGTGGAAAAATATAACATTTTACGAACATGCAAGCGTCGTTGGGTATATATCGCTTGCATCGGTCTTTGCGTATACAAGCAGCCGGCGAATCAATACTAGAAAATCACAGTGGGCTTCTAAAAGGAGATCGCGATCGTGCGACTACGGGGGAAGCATACTCGCGAATCGAGCGAACGCAAATAGCCGACGAGAATAACTTCTCGTGCGATCCAACTTGGAAATAATTTCTTCCATCGCGATGCTTATTTATCGTAGTTTATCCGTTAACCTTCGTCGAGCTACCCACGAACCTCGCTGGGGTTGACGAACCGACCGATAACACGTATATATTCCGTGTTAACCCGCACGATATAAAACTGCACTCTGGTGTTCCACGATCTCGAAGGTTACTTCATTATTCCATCCATATAATATGTGATATGTTTACTGCAAAGTTTGGGAAATTTTGTTAAATAAGTAAGAAACTTGCAAACATAAAACTATGAACCTATTAATCGAGAAGATCGTCGATTTCTTAGAATAATTTCTTTATTAAGATTCAAAGATTAAACTTGAAGATTTTGATTAAGATTAAAGCGTGGCAAATAACATTGCAAATCTGTAATTTATTAGAAGAATGTCCTCCAATCCATCGGTTTATTCTCCTCTTCGCTCGTTTCATTTTGTCAAAATATCTTTAACCAGCGTGTGATATCAAGATCAGAAGTTAACTGCAGTAAACGTCATATTTTTCTCATATCTCGTGGTCTTTGATCGCAGTCGCTGAATATTCGTTGAGATATTCGAGATGCAAAAATTTTAAGAGACAGATTTAAGTCTCAACGAACAAAGAAGTTTATGAAAACGATATGGAAAAGCCAGCGATAAGGTGACCAGTGACAATGGCTTACCAAACACCAATTACAATCTTTTCCAACGAATTTTTCCCTCGTTACTTAAAAAGTATACAAACTGGCAGAACTATTATCGTAAGAACCTTCTATGCTTGCACAGTTGTATGAATCGAAGATTTCTAAAACCTTGGCGATTTTCCGATAACAGGGTTCGCGTAGTGGGAAGTAGGATGTGCGTTACGACGCGAAGTTTCACGGGCGTGAAACGATCGAGCAAAAAGCTGGGTTGGTGCGGTGGTTCGGTGGCCACGGCGTTAAGTGGAATGATCCAGAGCGCAACTCGGTCAGACGCGAGGCATGCATGAGCGAATATAAAGTAGTAGCTAGCGATAGCTGTACGGGCAACGCTAGGCTGCGAGGGCGACGATTTCGCAAAAATTAATCGCGGCCATAAATTTATCGCGTTCCTATCGTGAGAATCGCGGTGTTCCTCGGGGCGCGTACCTGTGGCTTGCGATGTAAAAGCGGAATCTAGGCCGATATAAATAGGCTGACACACCACGGAATAACAGGTAGCCTTAAACGCCGCATTAACAGCGTGGATACATTCGAGAAAGAGCTGGTTGCCGCATACGGGCATTTCGATGCTTAGCTGTGGTCAGTTTTCCGGGTTACGACGAATCCTTGAATCGTGTGTCATACATAGTTAACCCCTGACTGTTGTTGTTGGGTCATATACGAGTAGTAAAATATGATTTCGCGTATATTTCGGTTGGGTTACTTGGTTGGGTTTTGAGAGGAGTATTAAAATCGTTCTATTCTGGATACGATTGAATTAGAATATAATAATTACGATATAAGCGTTTCTTACGTTTTTCATGTCAGATATAAAATATGTAATTTGATTTTCGCCTCGAGTCATAAATTTTTATATTTATAGGTATAATCGAATTTGGACGCGCCTTTAATAATAAAACGTGAAATTCACAGTCATTTATTAGATTTCGACAGGCCGTGTGAATTTTTCTAGAGTTACGTGGCGAAAAATTTAATTTCAATTCTCTGCAGCCTCGTTCTTCCACTGTAATAGTAACGATCGTCACGAAGAATTGGTGTAGTTACAATGTATCAATTAATTACGACTCGTAGGTCATGTCGATAAGCAAACAAGCAAAAAAAATTGTTTATATATTATAAATGTATGAATATATATAATTTCCAATTGATATTTCGTATCTTATTCGAGAAATCCTTCCGATGATCTGTATCACATAAAATACAGGATACGAATTAAAGCAAAATGAAGCAACTTAACCCAAATGCTGATATGAGTCATCTACGATCTAACGAAATGAAACGAGATTCGATACAGCTATAGGAAACGAAACGTTTAGCAAGATGTTGTAACGTTAACGAATGTGAGTCGTCGTGATTTATATTATATGAAAACAGTAAGAATATGATATGAAAACTCCGATCTTTTTCTTCTTTTCTTTCCTACCATTCGTCTTCCTGTTCTGTGTGCACGCACAACGAGCACACGTACCGAGAATTTGCCGGAGCAACGCGTTTCGCTTCGTTGCGCGCATCCACGGTAGCGTATATGCGTTGCGAGCAGAAGAAGAAAAAAGAAAGAAGCCTGCCACTATAAAACTCCCGCTGGTTATGGTCCGCGCTGTCCTAATTCTGCCGTGTACTCAAAGAGCTTCCCTTTTCAGCAGGAATGAAAAGAAAGGAAGAAAAAATTACGGTACGCTCGCGCGTAAATAATACTCAATTACGAACCAACTTGCTCCGTGCCCTTTATCATACGGGATTTTACTTAATTCTACGTTTAGCCACGGCGATTGATGAGAATCGAATAACACGGAGATGTTTTCAAATCTTGTTACGCTATAGCGAGGTTCATCGTTAGTTAAAGTAATATAATATATAATAATAGTATATGTATTTTGCATATCAGATTAAAGAAATTGTCGGAAATGCGTAAGAAGTTTCATTGATGTTTAATTGACGAAGTTAAGCAGTTATCAATAATATGAAGCCAATATGAATGTTGAATTGATCGTCATTTATGTCATCTCGTTGCAATAAATGATCTTATACAAATATATAAACCCGCATGAACCCTTTGTTTCTTGAAAATCGGACAATAACCGTGTGTTTGTATAATGAAATTAACTTAGACTGATCCATACGTCGAAGAAAAAAGCAAAAGAAAAGAAAAGACAACGTGAGACAACGTGTAGCGGCACAAGAGCTAGAGGACAATTGAAATCATGTTGTTGTTTTGCCTCGGAGTATCAATATCGTTAGGATACACATAATATAATAATAAATAAACTCCGGGCAAAACAATACCGCCGCTACGTACAACCGTCAAACAAACTCGAATTCAAATTTTCTAGCTCTCCTCCGACCAGTATAAATAAACGAACGCGTTTTTGATCAATGAGTCGCGCGATTCAAGTTGAGTTACCAACGAGTTATCAGTCAGTCGTGCGAATCAATATCAGTTATCAGCGATCTTATTAGCGATATATACACTGTCTTTAGCAAATCAGTTAGTACGAGCGTCTTAGCGAATATTGTCTGTACTTATTTATTTATTATTTTAAAATACACCTGACGCTTTTAACATCGACTTATCTCGCCGTTTAAAACACACTATCAACCATCCTCTACAAACGCGTTTTGCTCCGGTGCACTTAGCTACCTTTGTGTCCGTTTTTCTCTTCCCCTGAGTCCCCCCACCAGGGAGAGACAAAAAGGCGGACAGCATAAAACCCCTAGCACAGTGGCGTGGTCTGCCTATCGGTATATATCGGCTCTGTCCCAATTCCACAGAGTATTGTGTCACTCGATTTTACTTTGCCACACGACGACGATGACGCTCGCTCTCGTTTTTGCGTATTTTATGCGGGGCATTAATGCACCGGGAGCCGATGATGCTCGAACGATACGCACATACGTTCGTTATGGACGCATGTACGTTAACGATGGGCTCGAGTAACAAGTACATCGCAAGTAGGTTCGTACGCTGGCCGAATATACTCGCACTCTCTATAGGTATTTCGGGGAAGAGAAGTATTTTTAAACAGATGTGAACATAAACGCGACAGGTCCGATCGAACGAGTACCTTAAAAAGTGGGGTAAGCATTCGAAAGTAGAACCGAACATTTATCGAATAAGTTGGAAACTTTATGAGCATCTTGCCAGGAATTTCTCATTCTCTTCAAATCATTTCTCTTGGCTACCGTTGAAATTCTTTCTTCTGTAATAATTGGCTACATCAATCTTGTAAAGGTATAAATAGAATACATAGTGTTTTTCTGAAGCTCGTGACTCGATTAGTCACGTTGTTATTAATTATTTGGTAGTTAGTAAGAGTATCGATTCGTTTGAATGTCTTAGTGCTTGTAAGTAGATTTTTGAAACTTGCAAGTAGCCATTCTGAAGCTCGAGAGCAGTTTGCGAAGATCGGATACTTGGCAAGTACGATGAATGAGCCATTACGTATTACGACTAGTACTCGAATCCTTGGGTATTGCAATTGGTTCGGTTTTATAAATACATTTTGAACTTTATCCCGTCACCAGTATATATACAACAACGAGGACCTCTATCCTCCCTTCATCGTCATCAACGTCTGTTACTGTCTCTGTAGAATCTACGTAAAAATGACTCGTGTGCTCACCGAGCCAACGAATAGACGTCTAGCGTAGGTTAATCTCCTGACTTGCCTGTTCCACTGTCGCTCACCTATCTCAACTGACCCATAACCGATGTAATTCCTACGCGTAACGCGTTACACGGCTGTGTAACTGCGCGTTACGCTGTTCTACTCGCGCGTCCTTTAATAACCACTATGTTCAGAGATGGATAACGAACCGTGCTGCTTGTTCAAACTCCAAGAATACGTTACTGAAATTTTTGACCAATAATTCTTACTCTAAAATATAGCAGAATTAAATTTTAATACTGCTACGCAACAAATAATTAGCTCATTAGAGTGCTCCATGCCCCATTTCATTTGCGATATTTTTTCAATCGGTTTACATTATCGAATCCTGTTTTTTAGCATTGCAGCTGTGAAAGAAAAATCTAAGGTTTCGCTTAATACTTATCTCCTTGTCGTTCCTCCTGCCTATCGATTATTTTACAATTATGAAACAACAAATTATTTTTAACAAGAAATATGAAATTTAAAGAAATTGGCGTATTTGTAGCATTATGATAAACCATTTCTTGGTCCTTGTCAGGTTCACTTCTAACGTATCGAGATAGTATCGCCGGGGAATCTCAATACGATCTTTCAGCCCTTTCAGCCATTGAAAGAAAGGTAATATAGGAACGGCTTGTCTCCACGACGAATTCAAATAAGTAAAATTCTATTAGCCTCCTTCAACGATATATATACCAACGATGTATATATATATTTACATACATATAAAACAGGTATGGAAAACATTTAATCGTGGTAACCGTAATTTCGCAAGAATGTCGAATAAGAAAATGGGGCACGCATCCGATATAGAATACGATATAGAGCAAAAGATGTGTGGGTGTTGCCGGCCCATATAGCTTATTGATCGTTTAACCGCGCTTATACCACGAACGAATTATCCAAAAGGTTGGTCGACGAGGAGCTTACACGTGAAAACCGTGGATCGGAAAAAGGCTAGACACAGGAGAGCCAAGCGACGAGCAACTACTCTTTTCCCTCTTGCCGTCACGCGTAATCTCTGCAGTGTATCTCGAGTTTCTCGCGAGGCGTACGTACGCGGGCGTAGGTCGTTCCGTGTGTAAGCTCCATAAAGGCGTCACGCTCCGTAAGCAGAGCCCTCCTTGATCCAAATTCCAACCTGGGGTTGGAGGTTGAGCGATTCAATCTGGCTTTAATGTGTTCACACTGGACAACGCTGCTGCTGCTGTTGGTCGGTACGCGTTGAACTGTGAACCGCTTTCACCCGTTTTATTTTTTTCCATTCCCGAATCGATTAACAAAGGGAATTTTTCACGTGGCCGCTTGACGCTGGTAGGAAAGAGGAGGAAGAGGGAACGAAGGAGGAAAGAAGGTGGGGAGAGGCTGTGTGTTGCAAGCGCCGCTCACGAATCGCTCCGTGAAATATTTCACGTACTTCGAGCCACGTGTTTCCGAAGAAAGCGCCGTCCTGGATCGAATCGATTCGAAACCAGACTTCTAGTTCGGGGAAAACTACGTTTCTACTTAAATCATTAAATCGATAACAACGTTGAATTCCCCTTTCGCTATGCCATATCCTAAAAATAACTCGAAGATTCACGTTTCTTATGGTTTCTTTTAACCATGTAGAGATACGTAATCAACATGTACGTGTAGTCATTGCCGGATCGCGATTTCAATTATTTCGTAGAGGTAAAAATATGACGATATTGAGAGAAGAGAATGGAAAGAATTGGTAGAAAGAAATGTATCGATGTCGTATACTATCTATTGTATGTATAATATATAGGTGAAGTGCGATTTGGGCTCGAAGTTTGGTCACGAGAGAGGAGGAACAGAAGCCAGACAGATAGACACGGCCAGGTAAAACTCGGCTCTCTCGTTTCGTTTCGGCTCGTCACGGACCGGTGCCCTGTTAGCTCTCTGCCCTTGACACAGTTCTCCCCGCGAGAGGAGCGCTCTTGCTGTGTTACGAACTCACGACTCTCTCGGCTCCGTGTGGTGGACCGAGGGCGCCTCTGTCTCTCTGCTACACCTCGACGCATATGCCGTCCCGACGCGCG
>NT_176616.1:318271-336223 GCF_000188095.3 Bombus impatiens | reverse complement strand
GTCGCGTCGCGTCGTATACGTTTCAAGCTCGGTTTCCACTAGCCCTCGCGGGACGCTCCAGTGACGCCAGTCCCCGCCAGCGAATGTATTTTTTTTTATTTCTTACTGTAAGATTAAAAGATCTACAGGGTATGTAATGTGGCAACAAAATTACAAAATAAACGATGCAAATGAAAAATCACGAAATTTCGTAAAATTGTTGCATAACAATTTTCATGAAAGACTTGTGAAAGACTGATGAAATACTTTCGTAATAACGATGAAGTATATATGCAGAGATTTATTTAATACTGTTAGGTATTTTGGCGCGGACTTTGTGCAAAATTTTTTGCGACATAGTATTTTGGTGGAACAATTATCGGCATATAACGTATCGAATGAAAAGTTCGTCACTTTATAATAAATATAAATTGTAATGACAAATTGTTTCTAATTTGTGTCACGAAATGCGAACCTGCGAGTTGGTATAATCAGCCATTTGTCAAGTTAAAAATAATAGAGAAATTATTTAACGATCTTATGACAACCAATATGTTTGAAATATTCGGAAGAACTTGATGGTTCGTTTTCTGGAATATTTAACTTCAGATAAAAATGAAACCATCAAGTCAAAAAATTCTCCGATATAAAACAACAAACATATAGCTATATGTTCGTCAATTTTACTATATTACATAACAAATTAAAGTTTATAAAAAAAAATTGCGCCACCCTATGATCCTCAACCTAATTCTTCAAGGCTACTTCGCTGCCAAACTTCGCTGCATTCTACGTTATAACGAAGTTTGTACCATGTACGTACTTCCACGCGCTTCGAACGTTTGGACGCCGCGCCGTGCGGATCAAAGCGGACGCGAGCTCCATTATTCGACGTGCTCACGTAAGTTCACGTTCGTGCACACGCCCGGTTGCCATGCGTTGCACGGTTCTGTCCAATGAAAACGTGCACGAGATTACCGGGCCCGAAGAGAGAGAACATCGCCAGGGTCCGTGCGAGTATTTCGAAACAGGCGTAACTAAATGTTTATCCGTCTCTCTGCACCCGTTTGCCACGTTCTCTTACGTTTCTCCAAGAACAGACACGAAACCACTCACGGATTACGATTTCGGATGGATTTCATTTGAGAAAGAAGCTGACGTTCGTCCCACGATCTCGCGATGAACATTATTCCGATCGCGTCTCGTTCATTCGAACGAATTCGTTGGTCAGCATTCTTTTTATGGAATGTCTGTCTTTATTGGCCAGCCTGGGCTATTTCTTCTTTTCTCGACCGTATTCCAGTTGATTACAACTGGAGTACAACAGATAGAATATTGACGAATATTATCGTCAGTCGGGTTGTGATTTTCGTCCTTGTTGACACGTGTTTGGTCATTGATACGGCGCAATTCTCTGTCTACGAAGGCTTGATCGCTTACGATAAATAAAGTTTTTCTCAGCGCGAGTAATCGCGACTTTAACGAGAAGATTTCGTTCTTATCCTTGAAATAGATTTAAGGACGATTTACTATTACACAAGGGAAGCGAAAACTTGTTCGCATCGTTCAGTCTGACTACAGTTTTAGAAATACATATTTATATCTTTATGTTTGCACATTGCGTAGATACGTCGAATCATTTTGCATAGAATCACCTTTTTTCTTTCTTACTTGCACCACGTGATTCGACTTAAGTCTGCGCGTATGTCATTTTGTTATCCGCTTTGGAATACGCGAACATTTGGCTCGCAAATAGAAATCTGTCTGCGAAGCGCACGCGTTCTGCATGGTCATCTTCGTTTCTTTGATCTACCTACTTTGTTATAGCGCAGTTAGTTTAAGGATATAGTTCCGCTTCCTCGATGATCGACCGTCCGTTTAAAATAATTCGAATTAAAAGATCGAGGAACAACAAATTTTCCTATTACGAAATATTATTACCAAGTTTATGAATCGGAGTAACAATAGGTCCAACTGAGGTTCACGATACTCATAAAGTATATTCTATAGACAATAGAAAATACCATCAAAGTCTGTATAGAGATTTCTGTACGTTCTTCGCGTACTTGCGTAGAGTGGCAACATTTAACTCGGAACAACGCGGTATTTAACATATAAAAAATGTATATAAAACAGGAGAATAGGGGTGCATCGTGCGTCGACACGCTTCACGCGTGAACACCTGCGTGGAGAGACGGATGTGTAAGAACGGCATATGGAGAAAAGGGGACGATCCAACAATTACCCTGGTTCTACCTGCTCGTTATTTTAACCTTAATTTTACGATTATTCCTCCTTTAATTCACTCGTTGTGGAAATTAACCCTTGTGCCCAACCCTCTTCGAATTATTTTCAATTTAATCGCGAAGTCCTTAACACATTGCGGGCCAGACGTTTTATCGCTGACCATACCCAGCAAACTTTTCCCTCAAATACTTTCAAATTATTTACAGTTTGTTAGTAGTTTCTGACTCTTCAAAAACCTTCTAACTCTTTCTACCGCGTCTTTTGTTACTGCGTTCTCAACGCTCTCGACAGATACACAGAAAACGCAAAATATCTCGTCGTCGGTCCATAATGCGTTATAATATCAATATGACGATATTAATAGCATTATTTGTCGCTTTAAATTGTACCTCAAAATTTCTCTGGGAACATTGACCTTTCAACAGTCTAATAAAATAATAAGAATCCGCAATGAACGATTTTGAAAAGATTTGTCGCCTTATCTTCAATGCTTACTATATTCCCGATAACTGGACACAAAGATCACATATTTTCCATTCTTATGGAACAATTATTAATAAATATTAATAATTGCGTTACGCATGATAGTATTTAAGATGTGAAATTTATAGCATGTGCTACACGTTCTACGCTGTATACTACGTATTGTATACCATATAATACGTATTATAACGTTGTATACTTGTTTGTAAAATTCCAAGATTACAGCAGCGTTGAAAGTTATAGTAGCTACCGATTACCATCCGGTGTGGTCCGATAGAAAAATGAAAAAACTAACGCGACTCTGTGGCATAGACGATACGATTCAGGTAGTGGAAACAAGCGGCAGTAGCACACATGTGTGGAACAACAAGTCGCGAAATTATTCAGGACAGGTAGAGTAACGTGTAATGGCTGCGTCGTGAGCAGTATTTCCCATCAGTAGATAAGTACATTCAAGGTCAGCCGCAGTGCAGCAGACCGTTTCAACGTTACACGCTTTCCCCGCCGGTGGTTCTTTATCGACTGTTTAAGTCAATAATCGGTCAACACGCGATACATACGTATGTATCAAACGCGCGCAAATATCGTGCCAACCGGAACACTCTCTTCTCATAAGGGGTGGAAACCGTCGCGTGACGTTTATTAAATTTAGACTCTGTTGTATGATTAACCCGTGCGACGTCTTTGCAAGTTTTGCATTCTGAACGCTTTATAATTCGATGACTTTGTACGTAAGCTTGCAGTTCTGCTGTGAGAATTTTGAACTATACCAAGGTCTAATGTAATATAAATTAATTTATTATTTTTTTCTTTTTTTTTTTTGAATCGATAACGTTACATGTGAGAGACGAAGTTGACCTTTGTACGTTCTTTACACTTCCACCTGTAGAAAAAGTAGTAACATCAAATTACCCACTTCTTCGTGTCATTCAACTTTTGTTCGGAACATTTTTCCACGCGTCAAGTGATCGTCGAGTTACCTGAAGTTACCAAGTTAGGAAACTCAAGCTGCACAATGTTCTCTAGTTTGACGTAACGTTTGCCTGCCACTCTATTAACAACCGCTTGATCTCACTACTCCGAGATATTCTCCCTCGAGTATACTCATAAATTCTCTGTCCAAGAGAATGACAGCTTCCCTTTTCCTGACTTTGAGTAACTTCTTGATTTCCAACATCAAGAACATTGTTTTCTTACGCCGACTCGGGAGACGCTGTATTTCTGATAGCATTCGTGTCACTGTATCGTTAAAAACCTCACAGATCTACTATACTTTTTATCGCAGATTCCTGGAAACGTCACCCACGCAAACCAAAATGCTGCCACGCAAAATTACCACGAAATCGCATTATTCATCTGTACCAGCTTCCGACGCCTGTACAAGGGTCCTCTTCTTGCAAGCGTTGGTGGTGCAGCCATTCAAGCGAAAATCAAGTAGAGTTACGAAACGGTGGTTGTTACAGTACCACGCTAGAATGCCGTAGGAACGATCGTGGATCGCAATTTTCACACCGTGCCGAGTCGTATCAGGAGGAAAGGGTCGAGCTGTCGTTCCGAGGCGTCGAATCGTTGCGCCCCGTCGGCGCGCAAGAATGGAACACACGATTTGTTCAATGGCTCGACGATAAGCCATCCGATTACCATGGACTATTTACACGAGCTATCGCGTCGCGAATCGACTTATTTATATCGTTCAATGTTAATTCGTTTGTTCGTCATCTCGAACACAGTCGTAACCGGGCATCTTCGTGAAAAAATTCCAACTGCTATTTATCCACAACAGCTCGCACAATATGTGTATGTATACATATATTGTATACATATACGCGAATATGAAAGTGTGTGTATACAGATATATGCGAGTGAAATGATGTATTTCAGGAAATTATAGGAAAAAGTTGTCACCGTATGAAAAGTTGGGCGATATAAATATACATATTATCGAGTGCACGGTTGCACAGAGGTAGAAACACGTGGCAACCCACGAACGACCTATTTCCAGGCCAGCTCGTTTTCCACTGATATAACTTGGAAAACGAATCGCTGCAGCGATCGGGCCTCGATTCTCCGCTGAGCTCGATGACAACGAGCCTGTCTCCTGAGACATTTCGTGTGCACGAAATTCGTCGATGCCCAAACCAGATTCTCGCGTTTAACCACGTATCTGGTGCTGAGAGACTCGTAGGTCACCGATGAGGTCGTATGACGACCGAAATTTCTTACCATAGTTTATCGACACTTTAACCTTCCACCTGACCCTCGGCCATCGAATTAGGATTGCATGAAAGTTGTGATTTTGTGATTTGAATTATGGATACTATGTCATAAATGGCAAATTGTTCTCGGATCTGTCGATATTACTAAATATAACGTTTAGAAAAAATATTTCCACGTACTGTTATTTTCTAATGAATTGTTTTTTATCAGCTTCTATATATTTTATTGCAGTGGTATTAAATTTGTGTGGCCATAGGCACTGCTAAACGACGTGGAATTTAATACGCTCGCACCTAATTAATTAATACGTAAATGCTATAATAAATGCAATACACGTTACAACGCATGTTAGTGTGTGTATATATATTTTAATATTTCCCTATACTAAATAACTTTATTTATAATCTTCCCAACTCAAAGATTTCGTCATCCATACCGCTCCCTCCCTGAGTAATCAATAAATTATCCCTCCCTATCGATCGATAAACTTTGCTATTACACAGTCCCCTCGCACCTTTCAATTTCACTAAAAATACTACAAATTTTAGTGGTCCTAATTCGATAGCCAGGGGCTGTAGTTGCGAGAGTCGGCTCGGCTCGTCTGCAGGCTTAACCGTGTCACGATTTAAAGGTCAGTCTCTTTCCACGTACAGCCAACGATCGAAGATCTTGTCTCGAGCTTTCGACTAATAACAGGCTACGAAAAGGCTTTTTCTCTAGGTTCGTCGATGCTAAACACCGCGCTGCTCCTTAACAATGCATCGTCAATGGTAAATTTAATCCTTCGTTCGTCGAGAAATTGCAGGCTCGACGATGGAAAAGCAGTGTATGCTGACGATAAAACCGCGTTTACATACGATTCTGGTCCGCGTTTGGCCGCGCGAATAGATCGAATTTCGCGTGCAAGTGACTTTAAATCGAAGGACTCGCAGGCGATGTTAAGGATGGAAAGCGCGGAACGAAGAAAGAGAGGAAGGAAGGTAGGAAGGAAGAAAGGAAGAAGCGATGGAATGAGGTCGTGTTAAAAGTGGGCCAGGTTTACTCGGTAACTATGTCACCGCTATTGATCTGTCATCCACCCACAACCTTCTACCGCACCACTTATCGTCGGCGTAGTCTAACAGAGCAAACTGTTGCGATAGTTTATTTTCATTTCCTGTCCATATTTCCTGTATAATCTATTCCCGTCAATTCATTTCATCATCGTCACGCCGTTCCTTTTACTCGTTTACTACAAACTTGACAAACTCAGCATTAGGCTCGACCATGAATTTTTATTATACAGCTTGAAAGCTACGTACGATTCTGTGTATATATTATCGAAATCTTATTTTATTTGCTTATTAGCCGAATGTTACGCTTTAGCAACACATCTATACGTATCAATTATTTATTCGTAAATTTCAAAGTGTGTAGAGAACGCGATGTATCGTTATCCGTTTTGAGACGCGAGAAGACTTTCTTTTTTTAAACCAGTCCGCTCCTTTTACTGGTACCATCAAGTTCAATTTTTCCTTCGTAGAAACCTATTAGAAGATGGCTAAATAGTTTATGGATTTATAATAGAATGAATTAATTAATATAATATTTCGCATTTAAGCATTTATTCTATATATTCATTTTTATCGTATTTATTAATATATTTATCTTTAGTACAGAGATTTCCCAGAGGCTTCTCGATCGTTGTACTCGTTATACAAGAAAATATACTATAATATACACATTTAAAAATAAGAAAATTAATTTGAAAACATCAATTTTTAAGTTCCCGATTCTAAATCTATCTAGTTAACGGATTAATAAATAATATCCTAAGAATGGCAGATACCAGCTTTAAGTAGCTACGTAAAATGTTATATCTAAACGCCACGAAGCTTTTGGAAGTCCATTGTCGTACGTTCCATCTATTGGTCAACGAGCATTCGTATGTCCTGCTTACGCAACGGGCTTGGGACTCGATTTCACTATTTCGGATTAGGAACGAACTTGGGACAGCTTTGTAGCGACACATGAGCTACAAGACAATTCAAATCATATTGCTGTCTTGCCTCGGAGTATCAATATCGTTAGGATACACGTAATGTAATGATAAAACAATGTCGCCGCTACGTGCAATGGTCAAACGAAGACGAATTCGAATTTTCCGGCTCTCCCCCGATCAACATAAATAAACGGACACGATCGTAAGCAGTTGAGTATCTATCAGTTACCAACGAGTTATCAGCGATCTTATTAGCGATTTACACTGTCTTTGGCGAATGTGAACGTCTCAGAGAATATTGTCTGTATTAATTTATTTATCATTTTAAGCGAGTTATCTCGTCATTTAAATGAACACTTCACTAACCATCCTCTACAGCTTCTTTGGTAATACCGGCCGCGGTACTACGAAACACTCTTCCGACTACTTAACTATGCCCTGTAACTCTTACCTAGTTTCCTAATTGTACGACTCTCGAGCTTTCTCTATTTTCCTTTTTTTTTTTTTTTTTTTTTTTTAGGAGCATGAGGCGGGCATGGGTTCCCGGGGCATAGGACCATGCCCTGGGAAACCCCGATGGATCTGATGTTGTCTTACAGTCGGGTGGCGGCTGGTCGGTGCCCTTGGCGCCCGTCGGTACGCCGATCCGGTGCGGAGAACTTCGGAGAAGTTGGTGGGCCCATGCCTGTCAAGACCACTCACCTCACCTTCTCGCGGGGCTCCCTGTCACCCTGCACCGGCTCCGACCGGGGCAGGGTGCGAAAGAGTGAGTGGCACCAGGACGGAGACTCTGCTGACGACCTTGGCGAAACAAACAAAAGAATCATGGATAGTGTCAATAGTACGAAAAGAGTTTACGGTGCAGGGGAGGGATACCCCAGTACCGGCGCAGTCGTGGGTAGTCAAGTGGGCCCCGCTGCGTCGACATCTCGCGACCACGGCCGTTCGAGGGTGGACCGCCAGGCCCCCGGACGCGTTTTTACGCCTGGCGATGGGACAGGAGAAAGTAAAAGTAGGAAGACCATAATAACAGGAGGACAACCGGAGGACAGCAGGTTGGAGACCGCGGAGGAGCCTCCGAGGAGGGCCACTAGACGCTCGCTTTTTTTTTTTTTTTTTTTTTTTGGTCGTTGGTCATCTCGAGACTACTTCAACCCTGCCCCATCCTCGTCACAACCTATCGACCCTCGTACGACCGCTTTTCATTCTCTCTCTCGAAAACGGGTTAACGCGATAAACCGTCGAACACGGCTGCGCCGTTGTTCCGTTTATACGATACTTTGCATACATATGTATAACGCTATACGCTCGCGGATACCTACAGTCGTAGGCAAAAATAAGTGGACAGATAGTAGAAGTAGGTATCAATGAATTTTAATACGTACGATGCGACAGGATTTTTACGTTTCCTACCATCTGCCACGAAGAAGATCGAAAAACTTTCTTTACTTGATTTTACTTAGAAAATGAATAAAACGCGCGTTACATCGTTTGGAAATATTAAAAAAGAAAAACGATACATATGTCGAACATTTTCGTCTGAAAATGCTCCCTTCTTCTTGATGCACGAATCTATGCTGTATTTGTTAATCAAATTAGTACCAGGTTAGTGTTAGGTTTTATTTGTTACACATCCGTATAATACATAGGTCGTTTAAATAATCGAAACTAATATTTACATGTTTGTAGAAACAAAGTTTAACGAAACACACGGTAACTCAGTATACTTCCGTTATCTATCCGTTTATTTTTGTCCACGACTGTATATCCTATCAAGAGGTCTTATGTACGTAACAGAGATGATATTCATTAGCAACGGTCCACGTTACTTCTCTCTGCGTGAGGTTTCTACGAGATCTGTTTTTCCAACCACGCTCAAAGTCCTCAGAATGTTAACGTGGCTAAAGATAGCGTGGACGAAGATTGAGTTGTATATATTCAGAAGAGTGTAATATATTCCTTACTCTTTTTCTTACTTGTCCTTTCTTTAGAGTATTAGCGCGACGTAGTAGGTGTGATTTTTTGCGACGTGCGTCAGCCACAGCGGGAACACCGTTTTCCATGACATAAGTGTTCCAGTTTACATACCGCGTCCTCAACAAGTCGAGACTCGCCTTGCCGCGCGTTTGAGGCAGGTCGGTAATGTTAGCGAACGCTACATATCGCGCAAGCTGCATTACCTTCGATCCGACCGTCTCGATATGAAACGAACATCGAGAGTCGAGAGTCCGGTGACGAGCCATCGGCCTTAATGAGGGAAGATAGCGAAAACTGGTTTTCGAGTCCCGTGGAACAGAAATTGAAAGTCACCGGCGCGATTCCCAATGAGTAAGAGAATATACGAGAGACTTCGTCGTAAAATATTTCGACTGTAAGCGTGTAAGCGTGTTGCTAGCAAAACAAAAGTAATTTTTTTCCCCAAGGATAATTATTTGTATATTTTCAGTATTTTTAATCCGCGTTTGGTATCATTAGAGACAACGATATTCCCCTTCTTAGTCAAAGTGTCTTATTTACGTATATCATTTCGAACATGAAAAGAAGGAGGAAAAAGCTGACGCTTTGTCATTTTCTTTGCGACGTCTTTATTTTACTTGATTCGATTTTAAATATTTGATGGTCATTTTGCAATAGCTTATATAATATAACTTTACTTGCGAGGAACTTGAAGCGTTTCAACGTATTCTGAAAACTGGTGATAAAAGACCGAACAATTTCTGTTCATTGAGATCCTAATGCATCTCACATTCTCACGACTCGATCATTCCTATAAGCATCTTCATCCTCGACTCGTTCCTCGCTTGTTCGAATGAACCTGACCTAAAAATCTTATTAACAGTTCACTGTATTGAAACAGCAGAAGATGCGAATAACGACGAGGAAATGTTCTCTAACAATGTTCACAAGAAATGCTTCCACAAGCAAGAAAACATTGCTACCTAACGATAACGATGTATGCATAATTGCAATAAAGGCAAATCACTTTGAGGCGACCATTGCAAAATAAAATGGCATTTTCTAATTCCGTTATTATCGTCGTTATGACAATGTTCTTGGTAATGGCGAGATTTCCGTATAATTGCTAAAGGTTATTACTTTGAAGGGATCATTGCGATATAAGATAACGTCTTCTTGATAATTCCAAGATCCCCAACATTTGCTCGTCCAGATCTAAATTTCGCGGGTGAAAACGTTTTGATTTGGCAGCGTGACGGACGAGCATCGGCTGGATCCTGCCCTCCACTAAGTATACACGTCTGCGTCGATTGTCTCGTGAAGCGGTCTCGTTAAAACGGCACGGCGTTAAGTGGATGTTATTTTTAGATCAGACACTCGAGTCAAACCGTTCGGGTAATTCAGTGGCAACGGTGATTTCTGTGCCGCGATTTGCATAGCACCGTGGCTCGCGTGTTCCCCCGCTAGAAAGAAATTCGCTTGACGAGACTCTCTGGCCTGATTCTTTTCCTCCGACTGCCCTCGCAGAGAGAAAAAAAGAAGGAGAAAAAGAATACACGAGAAAGAAAAGAGTACGCGATGCCGAGCACTTGCGTCAGAGATACGTATCCCACGCTAACGCCGCGATTATGACGTTACCGGCTACTTGCTGCTACCTGATCGATAGCGTTGCAACGCGGGCCAGACGACCCAAAACTCGATCGTTTCTGGTTCTAGGTCCCGATGATTTTCGTTAAAAATTAGTCTCTTTTTTTATTTTATTTTATTATCGCAATATAATTTGGGGGAATATTAAAAGCTGCGGTATTGCAGTTCGATTCTTTAATTGTAAGGATCTTTAGGAAATAAATATCATCGAACAAAATATTTATTGTTAATTAATTATTAATTTTAATTTAATTAATTTCGTAACGCGGTGATTTCATAAATAGATAGAAAATTCTAGTAGTTTTTCTTTGTAATTATCGAATATACAGTAACAGGTATTTTTATTGTAGATATTAATGGATAATTTATTGAAGATACAAAGACAATCCAATTTTAGTTTTCATTGCAGGACTATCCCATAGTCAAAGTTGTGTTTGAAAACTCTTTTAACAAACCCAATAACTTCTTTCTCAAAAACTATATTATGAATTTCATTCTATGAAGTATCCATGAAAGTATTTGAACGCATTTTACCTTCGAAAATTCTTCTGAATATATCCAACGAAATTTCAAAATGTTTCGCATAACGTGCACGGTATATTCGTTTGTAGAAGCGTTCGAATAATTTCATGAGCCACTCCAATATCGTATCACGATAGCAGTTCGTGCAATCGCCTCGAATTTCATAAAATCGTCAAAGTGCTGTTTGGAAAAAATGTTTTCTCGATATGATACACGGTAAACGCGTGCCTACGCTTGGTGTACAGCGGCTATAGCATAGTCCCGGAGGCGAAAGCGAGACCGTGGGCCCGAGCAAGACGGAAAGAGAAACGGGACCGAGAGAGAAAAGGCAGCCCGGGCACTCGGCTTTCGTTTTCACCCAGCCTACTTGTTAATCCGGTGAGTCAATAGTTGTATAACACTGGAACTACGTTGCGTAACCCAGCGTTGGTTTCCCTGGCGACCTACTTGCCTACTAAACTAGACATACATTCTTATCCACCGGTAATCCGTCTCTCCCTGACCGTTTCTAGCCTTCTCCGCTTCGCTATACCCGCCGCGAGAACCGTTTCCTCTCGTGTGCGCCGTGCACGGACACGCTTCCATCGACTAGCCGAGACTCGATCGATGCCACCTCGAAGGGACGCAACCTGTTACGACACATGACGAAATGGACCCTTGTCGTCTCGACCATACCAACGAAGTTTCGTCTCGGATCAACGAGAAAATATAACCCGCGTCGTGAGACGAATCTTGAAAGCTTGCGAAACCTTGAAACTGCGACCAGATCCCTCGGAAGTTAATTAGACGATTTAATACATGAAACCTGTATGAGAGCGCCACAGCGTACAATATGCATTTCGTACGACGATACATCTTCTAACACAGATACCTTTTAACTAAACGTTTGAAATACATATTTACATATTTTACGCAAACGAAACATCGAAGATAAGCAATCGATCGAAAGGAATTTCCGCCTTCTTTACTTTTTCACGGCAGCCGTATGTTATTGTCGAACAGATATCGAGAAGGAAAAAACGAAAGAAAAAGCGAACGCGGAAACTGTTGCGGTATCGCGGTTTATTTTCCGCGAGGTACAGCAAAAACACGATAACGTTTCCGATCTGCTGGCGATACGATAATACCATGATGGTAATCTGAATTTCATTCAGACCATGACCCAGGCTAAGAGTGAAAAATTATCAACGGCTTCCATACGTGGCGAGCAAAACTATATTCGTGGTTGGTGGCGTGCGTTGCGTATACACAGGCTCTCAAGGACCCGACGAACCGACAGCCGAGGAGCAAAAATTCGACTTCAAGGCGGCAAAGTTTAACGGGAGGAAATTTCACGACACAACCGAATATCTTCGACGTGGTTTTCGATGCTTGCCCGACCTTGAGCCCGATCGATTCGATCCATTTCGCAGATATCGCACGCTCCTGAACACGCTGATTGCCACAGACGCGTCGCAAAAACCGGCATCGATACGTTATTTCGCGTTCGAACAGAGTTCGATAGTCGTGACGATCTCGCGAAGCAACCGCGTGACCGGCGGTGAAACTGGGACAATGTGCAAGAGCATGGAAAATGAAGTTTCTTTTGCAAATATTAGGTCGTATATGAATGGTTTCTTTAGCTCAGGTAAATGCCGGGGCATTTACTTTTCATGAGGGCAAGTTTAATAATTGAAGCACGGTAGTATATTAGTAAAGTAGATATTGAAATGGTAAAAGTTTCCTATGCACGTCCTTTGATAGACCTACCGTGAGTTTGTTTCAACTTTATTTTATCTTGCCCGTAAGTTTGCTCTGCTCTCGGTTTTTAAAGTTGCCTTTGGTTAAAAGAAACTTTAGAAAACCAACGATAAGTTGGTACGTTTGTTAGTACTAACCTGCGTAAAATTTCTTCTATCCCACTGCCACCACATACGCACGTTGATAACGTGAAAATTGTTTCTTGTACTGTTTCTATCAATAAAGCATGGAAAATGGAAAATTTACAAAAAAAATGTATAACCGTTTTAACGAAATAAAATGCTTGGTTTCGATGAATTTCACTGTAAAAGAGCAACTTTTCAACCAGCAACCAACAGGTTGATCGTTATAAAAATTTGTCAAGCATAAAGAGCCGATACAAGAATCATATGACCATATAGACGTTCTGTCGAATGAATTCACGAATCGTGAGTCGCATGTAATAAAAAACGGATAAATAATAGAAACGTTGAGTCATTCGATCTCGGAACCGATTCACGTGGCGCCCGTGAACGTTATCTATCTTAAGCTCGCATTTAAATATAGAGTCCTCGATGTGTTCCATAGTCAATCGTCTCCGGATTTGAAAAATCGCGGTGTCACGAAATCGATCGCAGAATGGGGTCATTGTGGTCACGCAATTGAATCGGTTGAATAAGAAATAAAACGCACCGGGGTGGACGATAGAGAATATTATGAAAGCCAAATCTACCATATTTTACGAAATACCTTCGATCAGTCGGACCAATCCACTGATATCTTCTTCGTTGCGGTTAACAATGGGAAATTCGGTCGACGTGTGGTAATCGATATAGCGAGATTGTAAATTAAAGCGCTTATTAACGATATCTATCAATGTAGTCTATGTAGTATATATGTTGCAGAGAAACTCCTTAGTTCTCGGATTATAAACATCTATGTTTGTAACGTTCTATTAAAAGTGTACGATATTAACGTATAGATAGTCGCTTTAATAACATCGAAGTACTTTTATGTTCCTTTGTGGCTGAGGTAAATTCACACGGAAGAATTATCAGTAACTCCGAGGAAAGAAGAATTTCTTATATTCATTTCAATTAATGATTCTTGGAATTCTTCTCTTACGACCCTCATAGTGTAAAGTGTTAGTAACGTCACGCGTTAAGTACGTAACGTTAATCGTACGTTTAATGTGTTAAGATTTTGTTGTCGCTTATTGATCAACGGACGTTAGTAAAATGTAATTTAGCTATTAAAAATTAAACCACATACTGTTTACAAAAAGAACAAAAAAAGACAAAATGATAGTTTGAAGTCAACGTCGTCAGATGCCGGACAATGTTTGTAGAATGTCGGAAACTATACTTCGCTTATACTTATGATTCTTAATCTATTATACAATCTCGTCGTATCTTCTCCATATATTACGCTATCTGGATAATTATAAACGCACACGCGTGTAACGCAAATCGTGGGAGGGCTATAAAGAGAAAGAAATAGAGAGTGAAAAGAAAGGAAAAGGACTCGCGTGAGTCTGCAACGGCTGACTTATTAACGCCGGTATTGAGATTAAGTTTATTCAGCAACGAGTATGCCATGACACACTAACCAAGTGGTCGAGACCCACTTAAGCTACCGGGTGACCTCCATTGAAATGGAATGGATGGGGTGATAGTGCGTGGTGTATTTAAAGCGTGGTATACGCAACACTCACGGAAAGCGTCCCGACGCGAGGCCGTCCGCGCGCGAGTGTCCTTCGATTTTCAAACGGGAAGACCATTAATTGCCTGTACGTTGTGCCAGGGTTATCCGCGATTCGCGTTGGACCTTCGAGGAAACGACTGTGTTTGCACGGCACGCAAAGTCTTCTGCAAAGGCTCGATGCATCCTTCGACCAGCATAAAGACTAATCATTATCGTATGGTATACGTTTACCGTATTAACGTCGTATATCGTTCCGAGGCGTCGTTTCACGAACATCGTGACTCTTCTTCTTGGAAATGATAAGCTGCTCTTGTTGCGAGTTCTACTGGTCGCGAACAACCAGGGGATATAAAGAAACTGATGAGACGAAAGAAAGAAAGAAAGGTAGTACGATGTAATTAGAGGACAATACGATTTTTACGAGCACAGATTACAGCTCGAAGGAGCAGAGCAGTTTCACTTTCGTCCAAAGCGAAATCCGTTTAACCCGAAAATTGGCCATAGCTGGTTGCTACTCGGCTGGCCAGGATCTTTGGAACGAGAAAGTCCCGATAGTTTCGCTGTTTGAAGGCCCGAGGATATTACGATGAATTTCTGCTTTTACGTAATCTCCGTCTGGGAAGTCACGTATTGTCAAATATATACCGAGAGCCTGGTACCCGGTTCGAGTCAAACGGACGAGGATGAAAGTTACGTTACTCAAGATAATACGTTCCACGGTGTTCAAACGTTCGAAAAGATTTTTAGTAGACCGTAAAAATCAGTTGAGGAAATATTTGAGACCGACGATATCAACGTTACGACATACTTTTCGTTTCAAACGCGTTCCTTCTTTTATTTAATCGAATTGTTTTCCATCGATCGAGAATCAATTCGATAAAAGATCTTTCGCGCGAGATCCACCGTTTCGCAACTTTTCGAATTCCTTCACTCGAAGATATTCGAATTCAGAGGCAGAAAAAGAAACGAAATTAATGAATATGATAAGAAAATGTTTGCCGATTCGATAAAGGAGAGAGGGAAAATCTAAAGGGGAAGAGGAAAATCGTCTGGAATCCTTAGATATCGTGTGTCGCGAGGTACATTAGCTAACTGGGTACGTATACATTTCTTACGCAAACTAGCGAAAGTAGGCGGGTGCGAGAGCCGCTCGGCAACGGACACACCAGCCAGCCAGTCAGACGGCCAGCCACACACGTAGCACCGAGGCGAAAGATACGTGAGAGCGCGTGTATATGTTTTCGAGCCGGTTGGGTTGGGAAAAGGGTTGCGAAAGCCTGCCGAAAGCGCCTCCTTCGCACCGAAAGCGAGAGTGGAGAAGGCCTGGGCCGAGTCTCGAAACGGCCTGCCGGAGACATATCTGGGGCCTGTACGTTCCCAACAGGCCTTAATTAACACGTGCTCAGGCTACGTGAGTTATTTATATCGCTCGTGATCGAAGGGAACCGTATAATTGCCCCAAGTTCTCCTCGTCTAGGGAATTTTTCATTTGTCCCATAGAAATGACTCTGCTCGATCAGCATTTTTTTTCTTTTGTTTCTTTTAACGAATTTTTTCAGAAATATTGATATGTTGTATAACGTACTATATGTGCGAATTTTATTTTTATTTTTACTTAATTCTTTTAGTGTTATAATAGAATTTATTTATTATATTATATTATTAAATAAATTATATTTTATTATTAATATTACTAGATAAAGCACTATTTTTATGTCACAGGAATTTAGCTGCGTGCTCTATACAAATTACTGTGGAAATTTCTTTTGGGAACATCTAACATTTTTTATTTGTGTTCCATGTAATTGTAAGTTGTTGGTATACGTAAATAACGTAGATTTGCAATAGATTCTTTGATGCAATACAATTTCCATGTGTAATAACAACGATTCCTAGTTACAAAGTTTGTATTTGTCCTCATGCAAAATTATTGTACGATATTCTCATTCTCATTTAGCACATATAAACAGATATATCTTAAACAAATAGAACAGTAGTAATTATCTCCTCTTAGTTCTAACAAATTCGCCCTTGCGAAGATTAAATTGATCGTAATGCGACTAGTAACCAAAGGAATCGCTGATCGTAAATCAACGAATGATAATAAACAATGGAAATTTTTCGATATGACAATCATTTCCATTTAAGTCTATTAGAAGAAAGGTTCGAGATTCAAAGGAAGTTTCGGTGAACTCCGGTTATTATGCATATAAGTACGTATGTTGTAAGACGAGTCCAACAGGAAACATGCCGAGGAAATTAACTGGAAGGGAATGAGACTTAATACGAGCTTGCTAAGCGTGGGACGCCGGGAACACGGTTTTTATTTTCGCTTCTTCTCCCGATTCGTAGGGGAAAAGGAAAGTTCGAGGCTGGCATTGAAGCAGGCCACGGGGAAGACCAACACGCTAGGCTGGAGAGGATGTGTAATGCGGTTTAGATCGTGGACCATGACCAAGTGATAGTGACTTCAAGAATCAGCTGGCGCGCGGCTCAATGAGGTTACGCCGCATTTAAATTGCGTTCCATTTTATGACGGTTGTACGGAAACGGTTCGCTGACGAGCTGCGCTCGAACCACGAGAACGTCGCGCCGTTAGCCAGTCGTTTCACGTAGCCGGCGCGATTCGCTTGCATAAATCATTAGAAAGTTATTGAAACGCGTCGAGGGCGAATTCACGCGACGAGTCCAGCACCAACGAGTATCATTTTGTAACGCGTGTCGTTCGTTTCTTTCGTCGAGGCGAGCGCGAGGGAGAAGAGGATTGCGCAAGAGGTAACGGTCGTGGTAATAATGCGACCGAGTCTGAGAAATCCACAGGTGACAAAAAAGACAGGCTACGAGCGTTTTTACGAGTTTCTAACTGCTCCTCGGATCTTTCAATTTCTTACGCGCCAAAGAAACCGGCCGTTTGTTTTACGCCGCTCCTTCTTTTCCCTGTTAGCACCGATCGAAATTTATCTAACGATCTGAGTCGCCTTTTGCCAACCTATATTACAGTATTTTCTCAGTTAATATCGATTAAGATGTAACCGCGATACAATCCGCTTTTCACCGGTTTCGCTTCGTTTTATCAATTACCACCGATTGTTATCTACCTAACGACCCCACGAATTTATTTTTTATCGTTATTCTTATTACTAAAAATCTACATTTAGATAAGTGCTATCCATATTGGTCATTCAACATCGTGTCCGCAAACTAAGGACGATAATAATAAAAAAGAAATGTAAAAAAAAGATAAGACGCGTCTAGGCGTACCTTGACGCCTTTCGGGAGCGGCGTTTACGCGGAGCGTCTCAGATGGCCTTTATTTCCAATAGCACCCTGTGTTTGCATGCGCCACGTAACAATCACATCGATATATCCCTCAAAGAGATAAAAAGCATCGCGTCCTCGCCGGATTCGCGCTATAACGCGGGACGACGCGACGCCTGCGCCGAGTGCGCGGGAGAGGTGCGAGAAGGCGCTGCTGCGTCCACGTACACGCGACCTAG
>NT_176616.1:303809-317994 GCF_000188095.3 Bombus impatiens | reverse complement strand
GGTGGGAGGCAAGGATTCGTGTCATTGTCAGTGGGTAATCAGGTCAGTGGGCCAGTGGGACGACCACTTTCAATTTCAGTCCTTCTAGCTGTGCAACTCGCCGTGCCGCGCGTCGCGCGTTATCTCGCGCTCTCGCTCTCCGTCTCCCTCTTTCTCCCCGCGGCAGTGATACGTGCGTCTCTTTTGCCTCGCGATGTTCACGCGACTCTATCCGCTGTCCGTGTCGTTTCTGTGCTGTTTGTTAATATCGCGGTACATACATACGTACTGGTAGCTCCGTGGTTCCTCTCGAGGGCGTCGTGGTTACTGGTAGAGGGAGGCAAAGAGGGTGTAGTGGAGGGGGGGAAGTACAGGCGCGAAGTCGTAAACGTGGCAGAAGTATGAGTCGCGAGAAAAAGAAGAAGGATGCAAGAGGGAAGAGGGGGAAGTCCTGACACGCGCCAATCACATCATGCTTCTTCGGTTGCAAACGTGTACCGAGCAGTACGCGGTTGAACAGAAAGAAGCGAGAGAGAGTGATAGGGAGAGTGACAGGATGGCGGCATGCGGGACAAAGGGCGAGGGGAAGGATGATGCACGCGCGATCGCGCTAGCTCGCTCGCCCGACGGCGCTCGCTCGTTCTCTCGCACGGACGCCGGGAAAGATAGCAGAAAGTAGGACGCGTATTAAAAACCACAGACCGTGTCCCGTGGCGTCACTTCTCGTGCCTCGCCGCGGCGCGTCGGTATTACCCAATCGAATTCATCATAACTGGCACGAGAAACGTACGAGCGAACAAATGAACGAACGAATCGACGGACATATGGAGACATGGACGAGTTGTCGAATTGAAAAAGAGAAAGGGAGGGGGGGAGAACTATACGACGTATAAAAGAGAGAGGTAATTTCGGTGATAAGCGCGATCAGCGCCAAGGCGCGGTGATCGATGGAAACACGGACGCCCAGTATCTTACGATCTATGATAAGACTTTCGATTTCGATGCGTTGATCGCGAGATCCGTGTAACGCCGCGGCCAAACACTACGGTGAATCGTGTTTTCTTATTTTCAGTGTTTAGCCGAGGAGAAGAAACGAGTCACTTCCTCTCATTATTGCATTCTCAAACGAAATTTTTGCACGCACAAGTTCCAGAGAAATATTACCAGAGTGCTAAATTTAGCGACTGATCGAAACGAGACCAACGCCGTGGTGCGGCGATCGCGGGAATTATAAAAGGTGTGAGCGCGCCTCTTCCGCTCGAATCAATGATCCTTAATTACGTTTGAAAATTAAGCTGACGCCAAAGTATCGCGCAACGAGTAAATGAATTTTCCTAAGGAATTAGGTCATACCCTTGAAGGGTTATTCGTGAAAGCTTAAGGAATGTCAGCTTCGACTATACACGCTTCATCGACTATTATTTGACGACGTTTATGTAAGTACGATCTGATCTTCCAATATAAGCTTACCAATCCACCAAGATTTCGTCTTTTCGGCGTAAACAAATTTATATCGGACAAGATCGAATCTGTGACCTAAGAAATCGATCGAAGAAACGGAGAACGTTGTCGTTTGCGTATCGAACGCTCGTAAATTTACCAAACTATATCGATAGAGGTAAACAAAAGTCAGAAAGATGGTTCCCTTCTCTTAAAACTATTACACCAGCCTATTCAACGCGCATGGCTGAATAAATCGAACGTTTCCGCGATGCTAAACATTTTAACACCCCGGCTACTTTGAATGTCGCGCGCATGCGCCCAGTAGTACGGATAGCAATTCTTATATGCGATCCTTTGGGCAAGCTTTTAGATGTTGATACCATTGGGAGGGCGCCACAAGTTAGGAGAAGCAATTTGGCGATGCGAGATATGTACACTTATATGGTCTACTTTTCGAAGTCGGACCGCGTAGACGCGACTCGAGCGCGCATTCAAATACGTCTTGCTTTGCATTTGCAAGTACAATGAAATTATGCAAGCGTGTTATATTGCAATTATATGTACTCGCAATAAATCGGTAATAACGGAATAATAGCCGTTACTAATACACCGGGAATGCGAGCTGGGATATTTCCAACGGCATACATTTAGTAACGGTGATCATAACACGAAGACTTACGATCCAATAATACAATTTGTAATACGGTACTATAGAAAAAAATGGTTTTTACAATTACTTTAAAAAAGGCACATTAAGAATAAATCTGTTATACTTAGACTGCGAACGTTTATGCAATTTTATTTTATTATGGAAAATTGTAATGTACAATAACATAACGTAATATAGACGACATACGTAATATAAGAGTGAGCACGATAAGAAAGAATATATGCAATAAGAAAATACGCAAAGCGATACACCTGTCGTAATATTTAAAGACCAAACCTAATTTCTCTTTACAATGTATGCTTAATTATTGCGTCTATAAAAATTTCAATGTGCATAAATATTTACAGTCTAGTTATAACTATTTTAGGCCTTGTCAATGAATTATGTAATTCCATACAATTAAAAGTAATAAACGCACTTTAATAAGATGAGCAGCATAGCTGAAACTTATTTGTAAAACCAGTGGAATTCGAAAAACCGGAATTCGATCGTACCATGATTACGATACAAGAGGGTAAAAGGTGACGTGGACGCGAGGGATGAAGGTTCGGCACCGATAAATTCGCCAACGTATCTGTACCGGTGTTGTAGCCCGCTGGGGACGTTGAATAATAATTATTGTTGTTGGCTCGGCTTGGGTGTTATTGAGTTATTCCAATGCGAGTTTATCAAAGTGGGTCAAGCGATTCAATAGCGACCGCCGTGGAGGAGAAACGACCCATCGTCTTAACGTGGCGTGGGAGTGTACGTATAGCAGTAGAATAACGTGCACACGATCAAACACACACCGGCAAACGCTACCGAATTGGTACACGTATAAAAAGTGACGAACAACCAGACCGTAAAATCGGCACCACTATTACGAGGAACAATTACAACGATGATATCTCGTTTCTTTATATTATTCGAAGAAAATTGGTGGAAAAGATTGGTACGTATTTATTTATATGAAATATACAACTGGTGCAAAAATAGTATAAGGCTGTCTTCTAATAACCGAATAACGTAATTCAAAATATTTCTAGAATTCTATTTGAAAAGGAATATAATACTTTGTTCGTGAATAAACGCGATCTCTTATTTTTTTTTATAAACACGTACGTATGTATCACAAATATTTGTTTGATTCTTAAAAATCGGAATCTTTTAAAGAAGCTTTAAAAAGCATTTGTTCTTGGATAAATATTATGCTGCATTATTTTTCCAAATTTATAATTTTAATATTTTCTGATTCTACAAAACTTGAATTTCTCGTTACTAAAACAAACAATATTTTTATCTAATTTCAGGATTAATTTACTCGGAGAAAAACAGGGACGCAGGAGAAACAGAATTCGTGAAACGTAAAATCGTTATCTAATTGAAATCGTGGAAAAAACAAATGTTGATTCGGAGCTTGGTGCGAGTTATAATCTCAGTAACGATTCCGTATGTATACATTTGCTCTTCAATCCGTAAAGTCCGCTAATGACTCACTCATTCCACCTTCCGTACGCTCATTATCCGTCGCTAATTATCATAAATCCTAGCTCAATCACGAGAATAGAATGGCAATGTTAATCGACACCTTTTCGGACAAACAACGGTCACACGTAACCAACGTAATTTCGTCACGGGATTTTCACAGGTAGACGAGAGAGAGAGAGAGACTAATTATCCGGCTTTCCATTAACAACAGGTAGAACGACGGACGAGCCATAAATTCCTGTAGGAAAGCGAGGAAACCGGATTTTCTTCGCTCTTGGTGAGAGTTGGGACAACACTGTCGATCGTTGCATAATAGGGACAACGAGGATAAGAGGCGCGTGTCCTCGGTCAGACTGGCAATAAACAAACAAGGAATATTTGACTGAGATGTCACGGGTAAATAAGTAAACTGACGACAAGTGAAAATACAGCCCAAGTCCCGTGGAGAGAACCGAAGTCACGAGTCACGAGAGAATCGAAGAAAGTGTAGAAGGTCGCGTGTCTATATTGGAGGATCGCTTTCGAAGTCACCGGATGATATTGTAAAAAGAAGCGAAGAATTATTAAGGAAGTTTGCCATCATTCACGCTACGCGTGTAATTTACATGTTATTTAACCTTCCGTAAGCAAACTGGGTTGGTTATGTCCGAATGTTTTTTTACTATTATTTATTATTATATTATTACATTATTATTTTACTGTTTCCAACTTGGAAAAGATCCTGAAGCTATCCTGAAATAGTTATCAATGTTTTTACTACGCCAAATGTTTGAAATATTCCTCAATAAAAATAGACATTCTTTTTGGAGAAATTGTAGAATGAAATTTAAATTAGATTCTCAACTGCTCGGTTTGCCTACGAAAGATTAAATGTACTAAGAATACGGATATCGAAAATGAGACTTCAGGGGAAATAACTGTTTGCAGGGTATCAGAGGATTATATTATTCCTTCCAAAACCGTATGGTATTGAATCGTTACAGATTCGAATATGTGTACTAAGCATACTTTCGCACTAATCAACCATTTTAGATATGGTTAGTTTCAATGTAGTTACACGGCTTAATGCAACAAGAATCAATTGTACATAACCACTTGAAGTAACCACGTAGAAAAGATTGTATTACGAAATGTCTTGTACAGAAGTTCTATATGTCTCGAAACGCATGCACGATGCGCTCGCAAAAAGGGTAGTACCTAAAGAATATGTAAAGCAGGTTAAACGATGTATCGGAGACACAGCCTTGAATATTCATGAATACTGAACAACTTTTTTGGAATGGTATCACATTTAAATTCCATTCGTCCTCTGGTACCGCGTTCTCCGCTCTATTTGTAAGCCTGCACTTTGCACTTTGCTTGACACACGCGTTTCCTATTGTTGTTACGATGTTCAAAAATTATTTCCTATCATTTTCCAAGGGAAACAATATCTAGCGTAAAAAAAAGAAGGGACCTTGGATAGAATTTGCACCTGTGCCCTGTAGGTCTATTTCGCACCCCTTACTGTGCGAATAATCGTGATTTATTGTGTGCAAACAGCGGACCCAACCTTTAGCGGAAATGTAACAAGTGAATTTCGACACAGCAGGTAGATGTTGACGTGGTCTATTGTCGAGAAGGGTGTATACATCGTTGAAAGAACCGACCCTATCCACTCGACAAGGGATTGCGACGAATTCGTGCCGGCCACGTGCCGCCACGCTTACGAAACCCCGGGAAAGCTGCAATCCCTTTTTCTATAACATTTTTACTACTCGGAACGGTACATAGCAGAAGTAAAAGTGACAGTCAACTTTTACGAGACTAATACTTTACCTCTGACTAACAAGGGCAGGAGGACATCCACGACAATGGTCATTGTTACTCGTAATATTTTTTCGAGAGAAGACTCTATTCGGAGTGAAATACGATCATTATAAAATTACGAAAATTGTCACCTTGATTCTACGACGATAGAATGATACTGGTAAGGTTCCTTTTGATCCTCCCATCTTCCCGAGGAAGGAAAAATACGAAAAAATTGCGTAGTCATATTTTCTTACGCTACCACTGAAAAGTATTTCGCCACTTTTTCTTTGAATCTTAACTAAGTAAAGGTATCGCTTATTTTTCACGTAATTTAATTAAAAAGAAATTACAAATAAAAATTACGTATTCATAAATAATGTCTACATTCTGTGGGTATTATTATTTTATCGTCACTATATATAAGGTTACCTTTATATAACCAATACATGTGCAATGAAATGTTGGCATCCACGAGAATAAACGTAACCCTAACCAAGTTATGACACAATTTTTGAACAAAATTTACGAAACATTCCGATGAAGCTATTTATCGCCGGACTAACTTCAAGTTTCTAAAATACAGATCAGATAGATTCTTATAAACTTGTATCATATTTGACTCAAGCAATAACGTTTCAAACTAATAGATACATCGACGAATTTCGCGTTTCAAATTTTAATACATTGTCGGTCGATTTTCAAACAATTGTATTATTTGTTTGATATTTCAAATCAAAATGTATTATTTGTTGATTGGCTAAGAAGATAAATCCGTTAAAATGTCGGGAAACTATGGAAAATTTGAAAGTGGCAAAATGCACAGAATACGCATAATTCACAAGGCTACACAAAATACTTGAAATATTCGTATACGGCTAATTATAATATCTAACGCTAGAAATAAATGAATTTGTTTAAGTCTTATCTCGTCAGTGGCATTCACAAAAATGTAAATTCGCGTAAACATCCACAGTCTAGTCGTAGGTGACAGTGTAGGTTAAATCGCAAAATCATTTTCATTTTCGTCGAAATGAACTCGACTCTCGGCCGTTTGTCCGATTTTAGAACTCTCTTTTAACGAAGCAAAGGGTCGAGATGAGTCTGTTTATAGAGAGAGAAATTTCGAGCGTTCGTGTCCCCTTTGGGTTTGTCTGGTTCGCGAAGCGTGTCGTCGGGGTCCGGATGAAAGTAAAAGTAAAAGTACCGAGAACGAGCGCCAAAGTATACGTGCACGTGTGTACCGCGATCTGGTCGCGTGAAACGCGACCGTCGAAGGAGGACGCGGCTCGCCACCCGTTTTTCCGACCTTTGAAATCGTACAGACGCATTTCTAGAATGGCACTACGTCGTTCGCCGAGTGCTTTCACCAGTGTCGATGCGCGTCTTGAGCTCTCTGACGTAACCAGTTTCACTGGAACGCGTCTCTCCCATAACACAGACCTAATTTTTAATCGACGTCAACCTGTTTCCAAGCGATTACACGATGCAACTCGTCAAGGTGACGATTAAGCAATTACCAAAATTAAGGCTTCCGGATGCAAGTTGTTCGTATTCTAATTTTTTCTAGATACTACTGTTAATATTATTATTCATATATACAGAGTATTTGTCGCGTTTTTCTCACAAATAGTAGATTTGTGAACAAAGTTGAAAGAACAAAGTTTTACTATCTTTTATACAATAGTTTGAATGGATCTTCTTTCATTTTTCTTCGCTCGCACGTATTAAAGAAATTATGAATGTTCTTAAATTGCTAACGAACCTTTTTACAGTGCATCGTGAATGTAAATATGAATTTAATATTTTTCTTACAAATCTATCGTTTACGAGGTAAAGGCTAAGGCCGGGTGCAGACGAGCGACTTTTTGACGTTGCATTTTCACTGCATCGTATGTCTGTCCCCGTCGTGTTTAACTGGGAAGACAAGGACAGACATATGACGCAGCGAGAACGCAGCAGGAAAAAGTCGCCTGTCTGCACCGGGCCTAATAGCACGAACTTGTATGTATTAATGTATCATTCGATAATAATTTTGATCTCTGACGAAACTGAAACTTTCAGAATATTTCTTTGAAAAGGGTATGAAACGAGAGTCACAATTTTAAAGATTGTATGATAATTGACTATGAACGCCATGTAAAGAAGGCGATGAATTTTACAATAGGAAAGGAACGCGTGAAAATCGAAAGAAAAAAACGTTATCGAATCTTTGCAGCCGAGTCGGAAAGATATTTCCGGTTGATAATTCCATATCATTTCCTATGTTATCTGGTGCACCGCTAATTTTACAAGTATATCGCTCGCGAGTTATAGCAGATTGTGTAACTTTTTAATATCAGGAAAAAGAGAGAAAATAGATGTTTTATATCTTTCTATCTTACTTAACGAACACTCCATTAAATCCATTCGAAATAGAACTAACTAGTCACAGATCGAGTATACGAAATTAGAAATAAAGATCGTAATTCGTATTTTAATATTACGGAAGTTTCTTAAGAATTGTTACGACGAATATACATATCCGTATTCTTATGAGCAACCTAAGCAGAAATTTATTTCGCCTATTAAACGTTATAACGAGTATTACATTTTAAATATTTTATATACGTTTGCATATTATATGCAGTTTGCAAATGTCGCAAACAATCCAATGATAACTTATGTAAAAGGCAACTGTAGCTTGGCTATACGTTCGAAAGATACTTGGCAAGAGTCGCGTAACGTTTCATAGACTCTTTCCCATTCTTTTCAGGTGGTTGGTGATCAAGCTGGGCTCTGTATCGCGGACGAATTGCCACGCTCGAGTAGATTTAACACCGGCTGCGCAAGTACCGGTAGCTGTTCGAAACGGGAGCGTTAATTGTAAACGCGGCTAAAGGGGGCGCGGGACAAAGAACGAACAACGTGACGGAAAAGAAAAAAAGAAAAAAGAGAAGACGGAGAACAAAAAGAAATAAAAGACGGGAAAAACAAACGAAATAGAACGGACGATCGTAAGCCGAGAAAATAGAGTGCAAACTGCCCTTGACGCGAACGAGAAGCAGAGCTTGTATCTTTGTAACGAGCCCGCGTAATCGCGCAATGCCGCCAATGCCACAATGCAGCTAATTATCAGCATTAATGCTGGCGAGAGTCATGAATATTCATACTTGACATCTTTATCGAGCAGCGGGAAATTGGAGTCGTTATACGCGGGCCTCCTTTTTGACCCACCTATCCACGCGAATCGATATGTGACCCGTGCCACGGTTAAGGAAATTAAAACTTCTCCCCTTCTATGTATATGTATATACCTATGTACATCTACAATTTTCTTCAATCTCATGTAAAATATAGCGTGAGCCAGAATAGTTGTAGAGATTAGAAGAAAGAATGAATGTATGAGAAAGAGTGGAGGAGTGGACTTGTGCGAATGACAAAGAGGGAGTGTGCAATTAAATTATAAGATTAAATTTATATAATTAGATATAGAGTAAATAGAGTACAGTTAAGTGTAAGTTTAAGTGTATATATATTATATATTTATTTACATTATATATTTCATATTACATACTACATTATATAAATATATAATGATCTAATGTATATAGAGACTGCATAACAATATGAATGAGATATCTATGTAAATCAATCTCAATTTTTAACTGGCAAAAATTAATAATATATATGTATATAAATTTCGTGAACATAAATTCGCGGTATGAGTGAAAAATAAGGCAAAAATGAAGGGTAACAAAATTGCTTTGGATACTCGGTTTTTTTAGGAAATCTAGTTTGGCAACTTGTTAACTAAATCCTAAGCCGAATCGGTATGCTACATAACTCACGTAACAGTTAAGGAAATTAGAAGTCTCCCTCTATGTATATGTGCACCCCTCGTTCATATGAATTAGGCCACGTATGAAAACTTAATCGGTTGAAGATCAGTGTTGCGTTAGGGCAATATTTTATTTGTATTTTTAGTCAACTTATTGAATGGCCGGTTAGATTTTGAAGTATCCTAACTAGACTTCTCGAGGTATCCCATTTAATCCACCGTCAATTTCTTCAGCAGTATTTAGATTAGCAAACTATCGAGATCGGCATATAATTATTATAACTTACTATGCCAATGTAGTTCTTTCAATAGCTTGCTTTTTACATACGTACATTGGGTAGCAATCTTGAACGAATATAAAATCCTACATGATTAATCGTTTCCTTGATGCTTTGAAATTTTCAAATTCGATTCTCCTCGAACGCGAACCTTAAAGGAAAAAATACTATTCTGCACCGTCGACATAACTCGAACCATAGAATCTCTCTCGTTTCAATTGCATCACGAATTTATACCCATAGTGTGAGTTTACTTTACAGTACGAGATATTGTACATACGAGATTCTAAGATGCAACGACCTGGCTAAAGAAACCAACTGAGAGAAAGGGAGAAGCTTCTTTCGAGCTCGAATAAGGCGACTTACTTGTTTACCGAGTAATTAGATATTCTTGCTAGCCGGGGGGCACTTTGACACGGATTCGCGTGCGTCTAATGGTGCAAGAAAAAACCTCTTGGCTGCTCGCTACTAACCTACCCAGTTCTCTTAAGAACCATACTACCTCAAAATGTTCTCTTTGGGTAAACATGAGTTACCAAAAGAGAGAGAACAAATTTCAAGAAAAAATCTCCATTTTATGGAGACAAGTTGAGAGCTACAGTGAGAAGTTACGATACGGTAGAACACCATTTAAAGTAATACAGGTAGAAATGGACTATTAGGTGGATCAGATAAGTAAGTGTTTCTCAAACTATTTGTCAATAATTGTCAATAATTGATCAACTAATTGCATCAGACTTAATTACCGCATCCTGTGTTTCACGTCATACTTTTCATCAATTTTAACGAGAATCGACATTTTAATTTCCGATAGCAACAATTATTTGTTGAATGATTGTAAGAGCTAGTTATTGATACGCTGTTCGATATAATTATACAAACGCAGCAATTCGATGAAGCGAGACGTTTATTTGTGTTCGCAATGTTTCACCCTTTCTGTTCTAACCCTTACATTTAACACTAGTTCTGGTCTAACATGATATATCGTGAGCGACTGCAGAAGGAATCTTTTGGAAACAGGTCCATTTTTATTAATTTCTTCATTTCAAATAATTTGGTAGATTCACAAATATAAATTTCCTAAAAATAGGTAATAACTCTGTGAAATTCTGTAAATAGGTAAAGGATGATTTTTGTAATATTCAGTAAGATGTAAGGATATATATTTAATTTCACAAGCAATACAAAGGCAATAGTTTTGTTAACATGGAATTCATTACTGAATGTTTAAATCGATTATTATGTTTTTTGTTTATGGCCTGCGTATTGCGTACTATTCGCAGTTAATGATTATGCGTTTGAATATTTTGAAATCGTTCGAAGTTTTCAATATTTCTAAGATTGGAATTATTTCAAAGTTAATTTAATATGTACTTCAGATTTTCGAAAGTCTAGATAAATTTTGAATCTTCAGTCTTTTAAGTCCTGATAATTCTTGAGAATCTTGATAAGTTTGAACGTCTTGAAAGCATGGTATTCGATATTGGGATTGAAATTGTAGATATGAGATATCTAATATCCTACGTTTGGTTTTAAAAGCATTATAAATTGAAATATTTTAAAGGTATTGAATATTATGTTTCTCCATTTGTATAATGAACTATCTTTATATAGAGCTACTGGAATAATAAAATTTTAAATTGTTGTTCATCTATTCTTTGTTATAACGAGCGATACTTAATCCTCGAACAAGAATTATTTTATCTTACTAAATTCATTTTATCTGAGAATTGTAATAATATCTTGTAGAAATTCACTTCATAAAAATGATATATACAGGGTGGTTGGTAAATGGTGGTACAAGCGGAAAGGGGGTGATTCTACGTGAAAAAAGAAGTCGAAAATATAGAATAAAAATTTTTTATTTTTTTTTTTTTAATTTTTCCATCGAGACAACGATCTACAGTGAGATCCGTTATAACGAGACGCGATAAAGTGCACGCGTACCGAGCGAAAATTCGAAGTCGATTTTCTCGAAAACAAAGCCTCGAACGAAAAATTGTTATTCTATATTTTCGACTTCTTTTTTCGCATAGAATCACCCCCTTTCCGCTTGTACCACCATTTACCAACCACCCTGTATATATCATTTTTATGAAGTGAATTTCTACAAGATATTATTACAATTCTCAGATAAAATGAATTTAGTAAGATAAAATAATTCTTGTTCGAGGATTAAGTATCGCTCGTTATAACAAAGAATAGATGAACAACAATTTAAAATTTTATTATTCCAGTAGCTCTATATAAAGATAGTTCATTATACAAATGGAGAAACATAATATTCAATACCTTTAAAATATTTCAATTTATAATGCTTTTAAAACCAAACGTAGGATATTAGATATCTCATATCTACAATTTCAATCCCAATATCGAATACCATGCTTTCAAGACGTTCAAACTTATCAAGATTCTCAAGAATTATCAGGACTTAAAAGACTGAAGATTCAAAATTTATCTAGACTTTCGAAAATCTGAAGTACATATTAAATTAACTTTGAAATAATTCCAATCTTAGAAATATTGAAAACTTCGAACGATTTCAAAATATTCAAACGCATAATCATTAACTGCGAATAGTACGCAATACGCAGGCCATAAACAAAAAACATAATAATCGATTTAAACATTCAGTAATGAATTCCATGTTAACAAAACTATTGCCTTTGTATTGCTTGTGAAATTAAATATATATCCTTACATCTTACTGAATATTACAAAAATCATCCTTTACCTATTTACAGAATTTCACAGAGTTATTACCTATTTTTAGGAAATTTATATTTGTGAATCTACCAAATTATTTGAAATGAAGAAATTAATAAAAATGGACCTGTTTCCAAAAGATTCCTTCTGCAGTCGCTCACGATATATCATGTTAGACCAGAACTAGTGTTAAATGTAAGGGTTAGAACAGAAAGGGTGAAACATTGCGAACACAAATAAACGTCTCGCTTCATCGAATTGCTGCGTTTCGTTCGTGAAGCATCGGGACGGTGTGAGTTCATAAAGAAAACGTTCTGAAGGTTGTCTGTTCTAAATCTGAGGCGAGATGTGGCAGCGACCGGGCACACGGCTCGTTTGCATCGTCGCTACTGCGGAATTCACGACGGAACGCCTGTTGCGCGCGAAAGCCACTCGTGACGTTCGTAGAATCGCGCGCAACCCCCGGTTCCCAGTGACGACCAGCTAAATTTTATCGCGCACGCCAACAAGTACTAATACGATATCCGATTCCGTCTACTTTTCTATCTCTTATCGTTCTCCAGGTACAAACCATCGTTGCCAGGTTATTTCGCACACTCTTGCATTTTTATCGCCATCGCGTTGCCTTCGTCTACTATGTTTTTGCCATAGTTTTTCCTTTCCTTCTGACGATATTTCTAGGAACTTTTCAGTGAAACTTGTTCCATATGGAATGCGGTTGAGTTTGTCTCACGCGGCGGGTAATTTAAATCGTGCATACGGTTACGCTCGATACCTTCGCGATTAACTGCTATTTATACATAGGTATAGATAAAGATTGCTAACAAGCCTAGAGGAATTAACGGGTAATAGACACGTATACTTATTAAACGTAGAATCGATAAATGAGACTCGCTTTCGTATTTATGTATTTCGTTAACACAAATTATAATAAAAATGTGGTATGTTTCTACTTACTGGTTACATATATGTAATTGGTACTTATGCTTGCTACTTATGAGCGTAAAAATAGTCGAGTAGACAAAGTGTAAAACAGGAAAAAGATGTGACGTTTTGCTACGTCGCGCAATGAGGAAGAGCGAAATCGTATGTACCTGTAACTTCGAAGATGGACCGAGTCGAACGAAAAAATGGGCAAAACGAGTACAAACAGGCGAATAATAGAGAAAAAAAAAAGGGAGAGGGAGAGAGGGAAAGCAACGTACTAGTGTTGGCGAGTAGAGGATAGATGGAAAGGACGAAAGACTATACGCACAAAGCGAGAGGTAAACGGTTGAAAGCGAAAGCGAAAGCGAGAGGCAGAAACAGCAGAGTGAGAGTGAAACGTAGAGAGAAGGTAAAGTAGCGGGAGAAAGAAAAAGAGAGTTTGGCAAGCGGTATACTGCGGCAACAAAGAACTCGAGAGCATAAAAATGAGTGGTTGAGGTTACCTGATGTATCATTCGCTGGCAGATCAGTGACCAAGTTGATCGGTGGTCGTGAGTGCGTTTGCTGTTGTTGTTGTTGTTGTTGTTGTTGAGTTTGCTGTTGCTGTTGTACCTGATGAAGGGTCTGTTGTTGAGGTCCCGGCAAAGGTAGGTTAGTCGAGGTATTGTTTTCGGCGAGAATCGTCGGTACCGAGGAGGAGGAGGATGACGACGATGATTCCGTAAGGGCCGTCGCGGTGGTGTTCTCGAGGGCCGTGTGGCCCCCACCTTCCCCTGCCCCTGTAGCCATTCGGCCCTCGTGCATTCCAGCAGACAGACAGACGGGGGTCCCTCCTCCTGCACGTCGTCCTCGAGCGCACGCACTTCTCTCGAAACACCTACACACTCTCTTACGTGCCCTCGCTCTCTTTCTTACCCCCGTCTATCTATCTGTCTGTCCCGTTTCCCTTCCTCTTTGTCTAACCAACGGAACCGCGCGCGCTCGCTTTTCTTCCTTCTTTATTCCTCTCTCTGTATACGTTCCCTCTCTGTCTCTTTCTCTCTTTCTCCTCGTGTGCGCACGCTCTTGCTGTCCTCCTCTCTTTTTACTACTACGCTCCCCGCG
>NT_176616.1:303182-303471 GCF_000188095.3 Bombus impatiens | reverse complement strand
CGCTCCCCGCGCCGGCCAGCGCCGTCTGAGCGTACCGAAACTACACCGTCTCTTTCAACCAAACATCAGTATATCACATAACAGCGACATCACACACGCCCGCGGAAAAATGAGCCCCGCGCGGATTATTAACCTCCTGTCCGCCGGCTCGAAAAAAATCGAACGTTAGACAAATGTAGGTCTGTAGGCCACTTCACTTACACTTTGCATCGGGACGGGCACTCCCTTAGTCAAGCGAGCGTCCGGCGCACCGTTGCGCTCTGACAGCACGAGTTCCAGGACCGTGTGC
>NT_176616.1:265637-302985 GCF_000188095.3 Bombus impatiens | reverse complement strand
CTTAGCGCCGGTGCCCGCCGTCGATTCTCTTTATCGGTACCGCGCGCCCAAATCACGCTTTCCGTCGCCCACCTTGTTGCGATTCTTGCCATTTCTATACATCTATTAACGTACGTTTCCAAGTCTTTTCTCAACGTGTCATATGCGTTTAATTCAATCGGCAGTCAAGGTTTAATTAGAACGATCGAGGCAAAATTAGGCGCGTTATATTTATGAGATCAAAACTCGAAAAAACGTAATGCGAATTCTTTTACATTCCCTTTTTGATCTGCGATGTACGCGTTAATTGGCTTTGTTTTAATGAGCCTTGAACATTAGAGATATAAAACGTAATCTCGTATTATAAGGAAAGTTTAATTTTTGACTCATTAATTTTTAAAAATGTTATTTCGCTTTATTGAATTACGAATGTTGTTATTCAATGCTATTATTTCGCTTTATCGAATTAAATGCTTCGACGAGTGTGCAATTGTAATTTTGAACAAAATTAAAAGATACTAGTTGATTAGGCGTTAAAAAGTTATAAATTTGAATAATCATAGATAAAAGAGTCGATTGTTGTTCGGTTTAAAATAAAAATCGAAGAATGTTAATTTTTACTATGGTATGATACATCTGTCTTGTAAGAATGAGTTAACCATTTAATTTGCGCCCAATTTTACCATTCATAGGCACGGCAGTGGATAACGAAAGGGAAAATATTAACTATACCGATCTCGTACACGCTACATGATGTAGAAAGAGCTCGGCGAAATTTAATGTATGAAGCCTCGAACATTGGAATAATCTTCCAACTGTTTACTTTCAATTGTACCACATCGAACAATAACAAAAGGGAAAGTATTTTGAGAGAAGGAACGTATCGAGCGAGGTTTTAGTGGGTACCAGAATTTGCTAGTCACGGCACTGTGTTCCAATAATGTATCACGGAAAGACGCAATTTCCGAAAGATTCCCTAGTTCCCTCGTGTTTGCAGGCAGTTAGAATCTGCAAATTGAAAGGCTGTCAGATACGTTTTTCACGTTATAAATGTTGTCAATTTACCACTGCCTTAAATATGACGATACCGTCTAAGTAGGTCAGATGTCACAATATCTGGACGTCTTATTATGGGGCGCTTTTACACCAAATGTTGCATAACTCGCCACGCACGACTTCACCAAATATAACCGTGTAAAAACTATGACCTGACGGACATAATGCGATGTAATCCCTTTTCATTGTACAATACACTTGACTAACGCTTTCGAACAACGTTTGCAGCGCTATCTAACACCGATCAGCGCGAAATATGAAATGCAAAATTCTCACGTTTCTTCTCCTGTATGTTTTCCTGTAATAAAATGTATATTTCAAAGTATTTATAAAAAATTAACAAGGTGCAAGATTTCAACGTTTAATTAATATACAAAATGTTATAACAAACATACAAAATATTATTATAAATTTTATAAAAATATATATATAATATAATACTTTTAAAGAATTAATATTTTTTATAATTGTACAAAATTCTTGTTAGAAAAATTATATATTTTTCTGAGTAGCCTCAGAAAGTAGATAACGCGAGATTATAAGTCTCTGGATTTGCGCAGTACCTTCGTAAATTTGATAAATTTTTGCATCTCGCATCAATTTTTCTACCGGATATTCGGTGTTGAATCCAGCACCACCGAAAATCTGTAAATAATTTCGAATATGAAATGATTACTTTTACTTTTTAAAAAAGATAAATATATTGTGTAATAATAATATACTTGAACAGCATCTGTTGCACATTTGTTGGCTACATCACCACCATAACACTTTGCAATGCTAGCAAGATTTGTAGCTATTGGAAGACTACGATCGGCAGCCCAAGCTGCCTTCATCCATGCAAGTCTAGCAGTCTCAACACCGATCGACATATCTGCGAGCATGAATGCTACAGCTTGATGTTCTCCTATTACTTTATTAAAAGCTTTACGTTGTGTTGCGTATTTTATAGCTTCGTCAAGAGCTCTTTGAGCTAGACCGACAGATGAAGCTGCAACCTATGAAGGGAATAAGAAACAACATTTGAATATTACAATTTATAATTGGTTATCTTTAAGGAGTATTTTTATTGTCGTACCATTGGCCTAGTTTTATCAAAAGTTTTCATAGCAATCTTAAATCCTTCGCCTTCTTTGCCCAAAACATTTTCTTGTGGAACACGGACGTCTTCGAATGTTATCATTCGAGTATCGGAAGCTCTTTGACCCATGTTTAGTTCCTGTTTCATCATAAAATAGATTTATTTTGAAATTCTAAAAAATGCAATGAAAAATAATTTATTAAGAACAAACTTTACTTTTCGACCAGGTGTTACACCTTCATACTCGCGTTCTACGATAAAAGCTGTGAAAGCCTTACCAGCTGGAGCTTTTGGATCAGGATTTGTCCTTGCTAATAGAAAATACCTATATAAGTGATTATTTTATATAGTGAATATAGACATAATTTAGTGACAAATAAATTACTGATAAATTCAATATACCAATTAGCAACACCTCCATTTGTTATCCACATTTTTGTTCCATTAATGATCCATTCATTTCCTTTCTTTTCAGCCTTTGTTTTAACACCTGCAACATCTGATCCAGCTCCAGGTTCGGTAACACAATATGCCTATAATTTTTATATTGTAAATGTATTAAATTATTAGGAATTAAAATTTGATTATCTTACAGCAACAAGTGGTTCTTCGATAAGTCTTCCAAGATATTTTTTGTGTTGTTCTTTTGTTCCAAATGCAATTACAGGAGCTTGCTGTAAAAAATTTTAAATACCATTATTTTACGTAAATAGAAACATTGCAAAATGAACTTACACCTAATCCTGATCCTTCTAAAGCAGTTGATATTCCTGTACAGCCATAAGCAAATTCCTCTCCAACTAAACAACCTTCAAAAGTACCAACGTTCATTCCTCCTATAATAATAGTTTATATTTTTAGTTTATAGTTTATATATAAAATTTTATATTTTTTAAATTATATAAGTCTGTAACAATACCACAATATTCAGGAATATGTTTATTTAATAAACCCAAACTCCATGCTTTCTTCACAATATCCCATGGATATTTTCCACTTCTATCATATTCAGCAGCTACTGGAATGATTTCTTCTTTTGTAAATTTGCGAGCCAATTCTTGCATTTCTCTTTGCATATCATTTAGTTCTAAAGTGGGTATTATAAAAATATATAATAAAAGATATTTTTATTCTTACAAATATAACTATAAATATAACTAAGTTATTGTCATATTCAATTTGTTATACTAACCAAAGTTATATCCTATAGCATAATCAGATGTTGATGAAAATGTTCTCATCACCTTTTGATACGTTACACTTTTCATTATCTAACAAGGCATATGATATATCATTAATATCTTTAACAGCTCAAAAAACAATTTGCAGGGTTTGCACAATAATGAAAGTTATACATACTTATATCATCTGTAGCATTATTTAACTTTTGTATAAAATTTCATGTCTTGTAAAGTACTTACCGTTCGTGAAAACATTTTGATGTTTCTTTGTTTTTACTTTTAATTTTAAGAAGTTCTTTAATTTCAAACCTTTATCGGTATTGTTACTTTTGAACGTATTGAAAATTCACAAAGTTTGTACATAAGACATTTAATTTAAACGAAATCTTTATCAGAACTTTTAACAAATGCTGCAAATCACGGTCCTTGCAGATCAAAGTACATCAGCGACTACCAACTATCATTACTTATGAAATAAATACCTAAGATAATTAGTATTTGAACAAATAAGACTATGTTCATAAATATATTATAACTTACTAATTACATACTTTATTAACACTGTATGTTGTACATAAAGCGAAAGTATATATATATTGTAAATCTAGTATAAAGCTTTGGAAGTAAATAACTGAATGGTTATTTTAATATTTGTTATAACCTTTTTCTTTTGGTAAATATATATTTGTAGACTAAGTATGTTTCGCAGATATAATTTTCTTTTTATACATGAGACTTATTTTTTAACATGAAATCTTAATATCGATAAAACTATTTAAATACTAATTTTATATACATGAGAAGGCGCGAAAATTTTGGTCACTTCTTCGACATTTAAATATTTTCGAAAGATTTAAGAATTGCGTTAAACTGGATTTAAATTACTTAATAATTTAATAAGTGTTTATTTAATTAATTTACGAATAATAAGTTGTAAAAAATATAACATTATTTATGAACAAAATAACAAACTATAATCGTTTAAATTCGCATAAGGAAGGGAAATAAATCTACCAGTCGATGTTGAATCGTCTTTGTCGACCAAGTAATTAATATTTTTATGTGAAAGGTACAACATGAACTTAAGCTAATGTATGTAGAAAAGTAGCTGTGTGTTAATTAGTGTATTATGTATACTAATTTCATTTTTTTGCTATAATAATAACTAAAATTGATAAGCGACTATTGCAATCTCTCCAGCATGAAGATAGATATTCATCCATTAACAAACAATCCTACAGCAGCTTGGCGTGAACTGTCACAGCAGCAAAAAGTGATTAAAATAAATACCAAACTTCCAACAACTGAAGCAGCAAATGATAAAGTAAAAAGTTTAAATTACTTGTCGTCATTTTTATTACAAACATCCGTTGAATCTAACCTATAATAGCCAATATACAAAACTCGTATGGTATTATAATACTAAGGGTAAAAAAAACAATTTATTGTGGTATTTCATTATATTTTAGCTCCGTGTTGTTTGTATGAGTGATACTCATTCATTAACACCATTCATAAAATTCGATATACCCATGGGAGATGTGTTTATACATGCTGGAGATTTTACAAAATGTGGTAGTTTACAAGAAGTCATAGAATTTAATAATTGGATTGGTAATGTCAAATAAAAAAGCTCATTTTTTTAGCTTGATAGCATTAGTTGATAATAATCATTTTGTTGTAGGTAATTTGCCACATAAAAATAAAATCGTTATAGCTGGTAATCATGAACTTAGCTTTGATCCCACATTTACTCATCCCTTTTCTTTACAAACCAGTGGAAATCGTCAAAAACATACAGGGACCAGTATTCTTGACAATATACCTACATTAGGAATGTCTAAGGATACTCTTGCAGAAGCAATACAGACCGCGAACGTTAAAGAATATTTGACAAATTGCACTTATTTAGAAGATTCAGAAACTATAATACATGGAATAAAAATATATGGTACCCCATGGTAAGTATTTATTTCTGTATTATAAAGACATTTTATATATCATAGTTTCCTAATAAATTTTTCCTATACTTTAGGCAACCAGAATTTTGTAAGTGGGCATTTAATGTACCTCGTGGAGAAGCATGCCTTTCAAAATGGGAAATGATACCATCAGACACAGATATTCTTGTAACACACACACCTCCTGTAGGTCATGGAGATTTATGTTGTAGTGGCGTAAGAGCTGGATGTGTTGAGTTACTTTCTACAGTTCAAAATAGAGTTAAACCAAAGTATCATGTTTTTGGTCATATACATGAAGGTACAAAATAAAATTTTTTTTTATTCCAAATGAATTACATGCTTATAATTTTTAGGGTATGGCATCTCATCTGATGGGAAAATCATATATGTAAATGCATCAACGTGTGATTTAAATTATTTACCAAGTAATCCACCAGTAGTTTTTGATATAACATTACCACCTGAACATTGCAAATCATAAACAAAATTATAAAGTATAACGATAAATTTCGTTATGTTTCTTATGTACAAACGTATAAAAATTTCAATTTATTTATTCGTATATTCCTATAAATTTTTTGTATTACAATCTTATCTAAAAGAACAAAAATTACAAGGCAGATATAAAAAAATTATGATTTTAAGATAGTATCGTTCACTTGAAGATATTAAAAAATTGTTGAAAGTAATATTTAGCATACATTCTTTACAGATATAAAAATTTTATAATTATATCTTTATTTACACATAATGACATGTAAATAGAACAGTTTTGTACTTAGATAAAGTTTTAATTTATATTATTTTAAGAAGTTATCTCACAAATGTATGTCTAAACGAATTATAAAAACCTTGCGTACTATGTATTTTGAATATAGAAATTACACAATTTAATCATCATAAATTGTTGCACATAATACTATAAATTAAGTTACACATTAAATCAGATATTTCTATCATATTGAAGTGTATATAAAATCTTAGTCATATCAACAAAATATTTGGTATTGTAGTTAAGAAATATGTCATGAATAACTTCTTTACAATCGACTGTTACAATTTCAATTACAATATAACGAACAATATTTATTAGTTGTATTCCGTTCAATAGTGTATAATAATATCCGAGTATTATAATGCAACTTATATACCGTAGGTCAATATGTTATAATTAATAATAATAAACAAATCAACTTGATATTTAATTAGTGAAGTAAAAGCTTGTTTCAGTTAGATTTTATACATAACTTTTGAAAAAATAAAATGTTTCTAAATATTTAATCAATATATCCAAAATATTAATATTAAATTAATAGTAAAATGATCATGTACATAATTTTTCTATTATAGTAATAAAGAATTAAAATTGCATTTTTTAAAGATATTTATTATAATATCCAATTCATCAACAGGTAGCATTTTTTACTGAATTAAGAAAAATTTGCATGTAAACATTGCTGTATTTATATTGATTTATATTTTTGTATCATATTGATACAAAGCCAACAATAAAATCACTTTCCTCTATTAAATGAGACAATCATTTTTTGCGGTAATAGAAATATATTCATATAAATAGTGACTTGCTCGTTAATTTTTAAAAATTGTAGTAGTAAAAGATACTTGAAAATAATACAATGTCTTTTTGACATCATTTTTCTATTGTATACAACATAGTACACAGTGTATTAGAATATTATAATACATCATACTAGAGCTGTAAAAGTTAATTATTCTGATGTGCTTATCAGTTGATAAATTGTACATACATATTGCAAATTTTTACATGTTTGTAAAAAATGAGATATGCCTCTACGGCGTAATTAATTTTATATATATATATATATATATCTCGTATAAATGGCTACTTGCACTCGTTACGATACCCTTTGTCCTCATACAGTTTTACACAACTGTTAGGATCATTACTTCATTTCATATCGCAATAACAAATTATACAATTTAAGTTAAACAATATAATAACTATATGTCCTAAATGGGAAAATGATGTATTCTGCGTATTAAGTGACAATCTAGCGAAAATTTAATTATTTTTAAGCAATTTTACTCTGTAACTTCTTTTTGTATATATTACTTATTAACTTTTTTTCTTCGAAATGGACAATATAGTATGTTTTAGCTGTTTAATGTTTTACTTTCTACACATGTCTATCGAAAAAAAGATATGTATAGTTACCAAATTAAAAACGGGATATTGGTGCTTATCCCAAGTTGATTTTATAGGCAAATTAGTTTAAACTAAACTAAGAATAACAGTAAACAGATGTAAAAAGATTACATTCTCCTTACATAGTTTGAAAGAGTATATTATCAGGAAGATTTTCATCTAATACGGTACATTTGAAAACAGGTACGATACAGATTCACCGTTATGAGTCCGCCTTACAGCCTCAGCGAACATCATTGATACATCGATACACTAAAATATACCAATACAAGAATCAAGCATACAAATATATAAATATGTTAAATATATATTATAATTATTCATCTACCTGTATCTTTGGGCAATCCTGCATATGGCCATCTTGAGGAATGGTATTTGTTACTACCACAGCTTCAAAACATGCATTGTTAATTCTACTAATTGCTGGGCCACTGAAAATTCCATGTGTTAAAATGGCATATACTTTTGTTGCTCCAGCTTCTAAAAGCTTTTCTGCTGCATGACAAATAGTGCCACAAGTGTCGGCCATGTCGTCTACTAGAATAGCAACTCTGTCTTTTACATCTCCAACTAATACCATACTAGCAACTTCATTCGCCTTTTTCCTTTCTTTATGTATAAGAGCAAATTCAACATTTAGTCGATCAGCAATAGATGTTACCCTGTTGAAATTATTTTCCTTTAATATATTTGCTTTAGATTAATGCTAATTTTAAATTTTACCTTTTAGCACCACCAGCATCTGGAGAAACAATGATGCTGTTTCGCCATTCTATAATGTTTTCTTTAATCCATTTCAAAACAGCTGGTTCAGCAAATAAGTTGTCAACTGGAATGTCAAAAAATCCTTGTATTTGACTAGCGTGCAAATCCATTGTAATAATGTGATCAGCTCCTGCTACTGACAACATATTTGCTACTAACTTTGCTGAAATAGGCGCACGACTCTGAAAAAAGAAGATAAAATCTAATTTTAATCTTATGAAATTGTATGAATCTCTGAAGTCCATTTGCAACTGGAAATATCCTGCAATTTGAAAATATTGCCATTAAAATTTTCAAGACCTTTTAGAAAGCATTTTATAAGGTCAATAAATGAAGGAGTATATAATTCAAAATATATTTTTATAAAAGATATGTTATACAATAGAAAATTCTTTCTTTGGAGGGGACAAAATATGAATACAATGGCTATGTATTGAAATATTCGTTAAAAATATATTGTATGTGTGTACATACAGATAAAAACGAAAACAATATGTTGCAAATGCATCCCAGTTAGATTCAACAGGAAAATGTAAGTCAAGCAAAATTCAAACTTATAAATTACAATACAGAACACAGTGCATTCTGATACCGTAATTTTTCATGAAAACATTTAAGGACATTTGGGAAAATAAAATAAAGTTATAGAACTCTGCAGTTATGACCAAAATATATAATAAATATATTGGTGTACCATTGATATTATAATAACAGTGAAATTCTTTAAACAAACACAAATGCATTGTGTTCAGAAAGGTAATAGTGATAAAATTATCTTAATAAACTTATCTGTAATAAATATGTTTCAAAGAAGCTAATTGATGTTAATATTTAAAAAATAATATCTGTTTGCAAATCATTTTATTGGCATAACATTCTATTGCCTAAATAACACAATCACAATTTTATCTTGTCAAAGCACTATTTCATTAAGAAGATAGGCATTTCATGATTAGTAGTATACTTGGACAACAACATATTTAGCAACATAATAATTAGTACCCATATAACATACAAGTGTGTATCCCATTATGTGTATATAGATTATTAAAAATGTATGTAGAATGCTATTATATTAATATTTTGCCCTCTCATACAGGTATCAATATGCTATGACCAAATAGTTCATTCATTCATTCATTCATGGGGATATCATTGTGCTATATAGCAATATATATGAGTTTTGTTAGTCCTACAAAGAAAATTTTGTAAAAAACTAAGAATGATATAACAACTCAAATTGTTCATCGAGTTATAATTACAAACGTTACACTCGACAAACGTTACAATCTTATTGTTCTTATACTCACTGTAGAGAGGTCGGGCACAAAATCCTGAAAATACCCAACTATTCAGAAATTTATGTAAAAGTAAAATGAATTTTTGACAAGAATTATTTTAATAATAATATTTCTTCCTCATTACAATCTATTGTATTTGGAGATTACTTATCAAAGACTACATTTTGATAACAATAATAATTGTGTTATTTTAATTAAATCTTCATTAAACCAATATGCCTCCATTGTGCTTATTTCTTTATAAAATGTTGTGGCGACTTGTTATTAACATCTTAAAAAGGATACCAGTAAATTTATTAAAATAAATTGCATTCAGTAGACAATAATGGTAAATATTATAGTATGAATGCACGGAAGGCCCCCCTCGATGAATTGCGATATTAATTTTGCAATATTCATGTGGGTTATCTAACTTCTGATAACCTTCTGATAATTACTAAATACACAGCTTCAGTTACAATATATTTGTTGTTTACAGCTTTGCTAATTACTTATTGCAAAATTATATGAAATTTTGTTCCATTAATATGTACCACTTTGTAAAATGTAATGTTACAATATATATAAATATATTTAATATAATATATATATATTAAAATACCTGTATTTCTGAGAAATTAATTCATGCAAGAAGAATATGAGAGTTAAGTATTTGCATTAAACAATGCATATATCATTATTCCCTAGTATTTCATATCTTCAAGCAACCCCATAAAATGTATAAGATGAATGATTAATACTTTTTAACATTATATGTAATCCTTGATTTGTTGCATGCATACTATGTTATATATTTATATATGGAAAGAAATGTGCTAAACAGTGGACATACATATAGTTCCAGTGCATTGTTTCTTTAAATATGAAATTTTGCATGTATATTTACATGCAATGAATATCTAAATAAAATATTTAAAGTGTTTAGATAATATATCTGAAACTTTAAATCATTCCCTTGTAGAATATGTCAAAATTAAATATTAGTATTAATTCATGTTAGTTATGATTTTGTAGAAATAAGTATAATATAGTAAATAACGTAATCCTGCTAAACAAGACTACTATTTGGTATGACTCAATGATGTAAGCCAAAATATTATAAATATGTATATTTTGTATGATGATGAAAACTCATGTTTTGCGTTCCAAAAGTGATATTACTCCACTGGCCTGTTGCAAAGCTATTAAAAGTGAATAGAGCAAAAAAAGACCGCTACAAGTTACCCTGAATTTCCACTCGTTTGACTTCATGATAATTTGTTTCTTAGAATTTCTGTTGTCACGTCCATCACCACCCTGTGAAGATATCATATAAAAAAAATTAACTTTTTCTTTAGCAAGTCATATTTTCCTTATTATGGGGATCAAACTTTTCAGTACTCATAACTACAGAAGATATAAAATAGACAATTTTGATTAAAACCACAACTTATTAGATAAATTATTTGAAATATGTATATAATGTTATTATTATGTCAGAAGTGTTTAAGAGAAATAAGCACATAATAAATAATTATTTGAATAAAAATATATATACATGGTTAAATTAGGAATGTAACTATTATATCATTTTATAAAAATTATAAGCATAGCATTTTTCTCCCTACAGGAGTATTCACTTTATTTGCATGTGTAAAGCAATGTAATCATATTAATTGATAACATAAATCAACAAGATGACTATTATGTACCTAGAGTACTAGATTCACTAAAACATAGTTCCTAGAAGTTATTTTGTTATATAAGTGTTTTATATTTACACCTTTTTTATATGATTCATTTAAGGTAATAATTAATTGATTTTACTAATTTCTTTATATATAAATATGCATTTATATGCAAATAGGTACTTATAGATAAATCTACTGTTGGATAGTCAATAACGGCAAGACAAACAAGTATCACAGTACAGTGTAAATTAAATTTACCATCATACATTATACATCATATGTAATCTAAACAAACAAAATGTTTTGGTATAAGATTTCCACAAATATGTTTGTAAAATATAAACAGTGCATACATTTATCTTATAAGATACACCACATAATAGTAATAAAATTATAAGGCAATATAAGTAATTTAAATGAATTAAACTTTATTGATTATTTCAAAGTATTATCAGTTTTTTGTATTTTACTAAATTTCTATGCATAATACTATAATAGGTAAAAAAATAAAACACATTATCTTATCAATGTGTCCTACCTTATCCTTCTTATCTTGTCTTGCGTACGGGAAACAAGGAATTACAGCAGTTACTCGAGATGCAGAAGCAATTTTACATGCATTGATCATAATCAATAATTCCATCAAGTTGTCATTTACTTCTCCACTTCCACTTTGTACAATGTATACATCTTCTCCACGAACAGATTCTCCTATTTCCACGCTAATAAGAGCATGAACAAAACAAATATAATTAATATCATATTAGTGATACATATTATATATAAACACATATAAATATAAATTTGTGCTATATATTAGCCGACTTACATACAAATTTAGAGATATTGTTGTTTACTTTTTATTCTTAATATACCAACAAATCAGAGTTATAATTGTTCTCTAACATATGCAAGCAGAAAAGTAAAATCTATATAGTTTACTTATTTTAGTCTACATACTTGATTTCTTTTATTCTTAAAATTATTCCAATTAAAAAATTGTATACTTTATGATAAAAATCAAATATGTATAAGTACTAACATAGCAAAGAAATGTATTTATCATATGTTTACACACAAGTTAAAATACTCTATAGAATTATGTACTGTATTATGTATGTAGAAGTATACATTAATGTCAGAAATCATTAGAATGTGTATTAATAATTGTACTAGTTGACCTTCAAGTTAAAAATCGCGGCTCGGTAGTATACTAGAAAACCGGCCTTGCGCGACAGGGTTGTTTGTACTCTGGTAGGGTTGATGAATTAACGGGTACATATATGGAAATGACAATACAAGGGTGATAAAAATATTCTGCGCTTTATGGAAAGATATACCAGGAAGAAGGAATTTCAATAAGATTTGAAATGACACGTGGTCGGGACTTGAGTTTAATCTAATGACAATAACGTGGTTATAGCGGTGAATGCAACCATTACCATGTTTCGAGGTTACTAAATTTCTTCGTGACAACTTTTCCAATGTCAATACCGAGTCTGTCAACGATACGTTGAGCCAAATCTGGATGCGATGTGCCACTGAAGACTTTGATGTTTGGCATTCTGCTCTGTAAAAGTCGCCCGCGAGAATTTTCTAAGTTTGCGCGTAACAAACTCTTAGCACGCACTGGCTGGGACACAGGCATCACTAAAACAGAAACCACAAAGAGACTATCCAATCAGAGAACGCTTTTAAAACCGGATGTGATGTTTAATATTATACTCCGCCCATCGAGTGTTGGACATAACCGCGCAAATGCATTTCTTATCGTATATTTTTTTCCGTTAAAAAAATAACAGACTAAGAAATATCAACAAGATTATGTTACTGCTTGATGAAAATTATGACATTTTTATAAATGTTATTCATGACGTACGTTATTATTGCAGTAATTTAACCGTACGTTTAAGGGGCATGATAATAACTAATTTTATAATGTAATAATACTTAAAATTACACATTTTACAAATCATTTAAAGGTTTCAACTATATTTTTTGCTCAGTTTTATATCATGTGTAATTCGAAGTAAGTGAAGAATTAGTTTAGTTTGTTGGTAAATTTTAATTTATCTTATATACTAATTTATAATCCCGATAATTAAAATTGCTATTTTTTTACAGCATATTTCTTTTGGTGTAAATATAAAAACATGTGAGACACTTTTTTATGTTTTTATAAAAGATAAAAATAAGTTACAAATAATTGAATTATTATTAAAATTTACATTTTTCCATAATTTATAAATTGGCGCCATACCGAGCAACGACGTGAACGTAGACAAAATTCAAAAGGGTGAACACGAGCGAGTGACAGTCAACTTTTCTCATCAATGTGGCGCCGGCAGTGATTAAATGATAAATTGGATGTATCCGTGAGCGGAGATTTTAGTATAGAACACGAGTTAGAACGTTCGTTTTTCTAAGTAGAGAGAGAGAGTAAACCCAAATACTAATACCTTAAAGGTTTTGTGCACGTTGACGCATTCAGCGAACTTCGTTAATCTATTCGAATGACGATGACAGTGTACTGACTGTCTCACCGATTCGGAAGCTATGGCGAACATCGCGGCATTGAGAATCCAACGCGAATTTAAAGAGGTTATAAGAAGCGAGGAGGTGAGTGAATAATAGCTTCCTATAATTTTAGAAAGTATCGTTTGTTTTTTACTCCAGATATAATTATTAGAATTGCTAAACAACATCGTACAGTTATGTTATACTATCCCAAAGAAATTTCATGTGTGGCGTGACAAAAATGTGCCGCAATTCATTGGTTGATAAAATCACCGCGAACAAAGCGTAGGCACCTGTTGTATGGTATTCTTGACTGTCATCAGCATTTAAACTCATCGAAATTTACCAATAAAACGTTACTGTTTTGTTGCGTTCAAAAATATTTCTACCATATATTTTTGCTCGAGAAAAAAAAATTATGAATAAATTTTCTATACTTTTTAGATATTTTAATGAACTAATGTGTAACTCCAATTATGCAAAATAATGCATATTTTCTGTGTTTAAATATAAGATTAATGATTGACACATGCTTTCATCTATGAAATCTTTTGTTTAAATACGTACCATTTCCCTTAAATTTCTGTGAGCACTGACATATTCGTTTGCGCTTGTGTTGTTCTGAGAGATCCATTCTATGTGCCCAAGAATATTTGTTTTCATTTATCACTTCTACATGTTTATAGAGGGGCAGATTACACCAGAATGTCTCAATCTTTATGTTGTAACAATATGGTAAATTATCACTATAAAATATTACATCAATTCAGTATCAGATGATAATGTCAATAGGTCAGTTGGTTATATCTTGCACACAGTTTTTGAAGAATTATTTTACATGTGTCACTGCAATACCATCTTCTGTAGAATATTGTTATTTGATAAAAACTAATATGTTTTGTAATTTGTATAAAAAGTTACATAACTGATTAAGTATTAATATACATTAAACAATTGCAGTATAATAACCCACAATTATGCTTTCATGTTATTGACTTTTGTGTTTTTATTATTCATTTGTTTATAGATCTAAAAAATGTAAGATTAATTTTGTTTCATGCAAATTGTAGCCATATTCACTCATGTAAGTATGTATCTTGTAGAAAAGGTTTAATGGTAATGTAAACTGATAATGAAAATATCAGTGCTTTTTAGTAATCTGTTTAAATTTTGTTATAGGTTGCAAAATGTGCAATCAAAGTCGAATTGGTAAATGATAGTTTTACTGAACTAAAAGGTGAGATAGCGGGCCCGCCAGATACACCATATGAGGGAGGTAATTTTGTGCTCGAGATTAAAGTTCCCGAGACATATCCCTTCAATCCTCCTAAAGTAAGCACTTTGTAAGTCAATATGATTAATATATGTTAAAGTAATAATTTTGTATTATTTAATGTTAAGACAGGCTAATATAACCTAAAACATGACAAAGCATTTTCTAAGTTCTTTGTTTTATCATATATTTCAATTTTATATTTAAAGTTTCTTTTCTACAAATACTCTGCAATCATAAGTAAAAAAATTGATTTATATATATTTCTTGAGATTTAGTTATTATATTTCAGTAAGCATATAATTTTTTTATAGGTACGATTCATAACAAAAATATGGCACCCTAATATATCTTCCGTAACAGGTGCTATATGTTTAGATATATTGAAAGACCAGTGGTATGTAATTCTGTTAAATAAGATAAAAAATAATGATTTTAATATTGCTTGAAATATATTTTATATTTCTTATACTGATTTTTAGGGCTGCTGCTATGACTTTACGTACAGTACTGCTATCATTACAAGCTTTACTATCTGCAGCAGAACCAGATGATCCACAAGATGCAGTAGTGGCTAGGCAATATAAAGAGCATCCAGAAATGTTTCGTCAAACTGCCAAACATTGGACATATGTATATGCAGGTGGTAAGTGCATATTGTAGAGAATTAATTGTAACATGTAATTGCAATTTTTCTGTAAACACTAAAATTATTTACAGGACCAGCAAAGATGCCTGATTTAGATGATAAAATAAGGCGACTAACAGATATGGGTATTGAGGAACATAATGCAAGAGTTGCTTTATCTTCATACAATTGGGATTTGGAACGTGCCACTGAGCAGCTCTTCAGTTAGTGATAACTGTATAGTTAATCTGTCATATAAAAGCACTGCTCATTTTGTCATTACAAAACTTCTGTAACACCATGCCCAATTACTGATACCATAGCAGTTTCATAATCAAATTCAGCACCTGTAACGACAATATTTCAATGGCAAAAAAATTCACAGGAAATTCATTTCAATAACCTTAAACAATACTCATTTATTTAACGTGTAAAATAGGCATGAAGAAACAGTAATTAATAAAATCTATTAAGTCCAACTTAATAGCACACTTAAAAAAAACTGTATGAAAAGTATGTCATTCTTCATCTTACGTTTATTAAAAGTTTAAAAATGTTATTTAAGCCATAATGCATTTATCATTTTTTTCTTTTTAACAAAAACATAGTTTTATATGTTAAACATTTATTAAATCTCTTTGTACAAATTACTGTATATTTCTAAATTTCTTATTGGGCGTTTCTCTTTATGTCATTGTATTTGGTGATATATTTTTTTCTTTTCAGTGAAAAAATGTTTGCATGAAATAGTACTTAGTAAACTTTTCGTTTTGTTTTTATAAATCAATATCTACTCTGTATGCTTTATTACATTAAAATGAAAACCACGATTAGTTTATACTTTTATTATTAGATTTTAGTAGATTTCTTTAAGCCACAAAGAGGTTTATCTATTTAGATCTGATTGTACATTATTGAAATAGATACCAACCTGTTAGCGTTAAAAGGGATTTGTAAAAAAAATGATAAACATAAATGCTATACTGTTGATATTTAATTTCTGTACATTTTTGGTGAAGGGTTATGTTTCAGTGATTCATAATTTACTATTACTATCATTTATAAATATCTTTTTACGTATGCATAGTTTTCTGTACTCGAAGCTGGAGATGTACATTCCACATTAAAAATTGCATTTATTACATCATTAAGAATAATGGTACAAAGCAAATTTGATTTTTAAATGAACATAAGTTGAAAGTTGATAATAAAAAGCTATCAGAAATTATGACATCGATACTTCCATATAACATTGACACTTCCAGCTTATGAAATTTTAAAAACCATTTTAGATTAAAAATATTTAATGAAATTTATAGTTATATTGTTTGTGAAGAATTGCAGGTTAAATAATTTAAGACACCAATTATTCTTAAATCTCTAATAAGATAGCAGCCTATGTAGAATATATTTGAAACTTGTTCAAAAGAACTATTTGTATAGCATTATATGTGTTATCCTCTACAAGTTACATAGATTTTTCTTAATATATTTAAACAATATTGTATTCCTGGCATAGGAATTTTAAATTTTCTTTCACATTTTCTAGTAATTTATGCGGAGGCTGTGTTAGAGGTGTACTACTAGATTATACTATTTGGTTTGTTTGATTTATAATTACAGATATAAAAAATTAATTACACATGAAGTATTTTATGAAAATAATTGGTTACAGCAGCTATATAGATTCTAAATGTAATTTAATACTTCAAAAATATCAATAAATAACATTTTTTAATAAAAATAATAGGGATACTTGTACAAAAATTTCCTTATTTTAATATCTTGATTATCTATTGAGTTCAATAAATTTGTATATTATTAGTTATATTATCTAATAGTATATAAATATATAATTATCTTTAATATTATTATCTTGTTTTGAAATAGTATACAGGGCAACTACTGAAACAGTTTTTAGATTGGTAGAAAAATATTTATATAACAAATATTCATTGTATATATGCACAGCGATAAACATGTGTATCTTTAAATGGGAAATGGTAACATAAAAATTTCCTTTTAGTATTTTTTGGTAATTCAAGTTGTGTATACAGAAATTTTTGCATTGTCGTTAATAAGAAAATTTATGTTTCATATTTACGAGTTTAGATTTTGTATCATTACTTTTTTTTGAGAACACACAATTTTATATAAAATAATGTTGTTTAAATTTAATGTAAAAACAAATACGATATTATTAGTTATATCATGTATCTATTACATTATAAATGTATGATGTGTATGGAAAAAATATGAGATATTTTTATTTACTTCCATAGTAATGATAGTTATCCATGATTATAAATTCTAACTTTTTTTGAAGAGAGTGTTGCTAAATATAAATTATTACTAACATCAACTGCACACATATCCACTACAGGATCAGAAACAGGAAGACTATTTACTTGTTTTCCAGTAGATACACTCCATAATGATATACTGGTACTAGATTCTTGATATGCAGCAACTAATGTATCATTTTCAATATTTAAGTAACATGGTCGAGACAATAACTGTTGAGAATTACCAGCATGGAACGTATGTACTACATTACAAATTGTTGATTCCTCACTGTCTTTTTCTATAGTACATACTATGTGCCGTGCATGAGGCTGTCTAGCATTTGGTCGGGAAGATATTAAAGTATGATTATTCTTTTGATCGTAACACACAGATATAAACGGACCTTCAAGGAATATTTGTTTAGGTAAATATTTTGAGTCTTTCTGCTCATAAGCATAACATGTACTCAAATGGCATGCTATGAATCCACCCCTACTAATACCGCTACCCGGATTAAAAGGCACTGTTGCTAGAGAAACTACTGGTGATCTGTCGCCTGCATTGTCTAAAGTTTCAACAGCACCAGAAGTTTGTCTAATATCAAATTGTGTTATAGATCCATTTTGTGCACCCGCAAAAAATACATTTGAATTATTGCCTGACCAACAGCAGCTCCACAATGGAGATCCTGTTTGATAAGTATGCAAAATAATGTGATTTTGAATATCCATTAATTTTGCACATTTATCAAAACCAACACTAAGCAGCAACGAATGTTGAGTTGTATTAAATGTAATATCTCTTATAACTTGATTATGTAAAAGAATAAATTGACGTGGTTGAAATTTATCCGAGTCAATTTTTTTAATACCATAACCCGAAAATAACATATTAGTTGACTTCTGAGATACAACTAGGAATCCAAACCATGGGTTGTAGTCTAATACACGGCAACCGCCGTCCTTACATATCTCTATAGATCGATCTAAATGGAACTTTTTAATCATATGTTTAGAAATCTTCTGGCAAGAATGAACATTTATTTCTGATTGCTGACTTTCTAGTTCAGAGATCCTATTCCTCATACTAGCAATTTGCTGTTCAAATAACTTTTGTCTTAAAGTATATTTTGAAAGTTCCATTTCTATACGATTTTTTTCAGAACTAACATTATTTAATTGTTCTTTTAATTTATCCAATTCGCTGGTATCTATAGACGTTAACTTTTTGGCATACAACATTCTGATATCTTTCACAGCAGCTCTCCTATTACACTGTGGACAACGACGGTTGCCACTAGTGCAAGAAGTTTGTAACCATCTTAAAATGCAACTATATCCAAACAAATGTCCACATCGTAAACAACACAAACGATGATCCCCAGAACTAGTCCATAAATCCATGCATATTGGACAAGACTGGTCAGAATCAACATCAGATTCATTTAAAGTTGTTTCTTTTGCCTTTTTTGCTTTTGATTCATTTTCATCATTGTCTTCTAAAATATTACATGCAATATTATTTTCTAAATAATGTGATATTTATATATTTAATACAACATACATGAAATTTAAAATGAACTTACTTGTATCTTCTGTTTGAACTTGGATTTCTAAGTCGTCGGCATTATCATTATCAGATTCTTCAGAATGACCTTCTACTACATGTTCCATTTGTGCTTCTCCTTCTTCTACTGTAATATTTTATCAAAATTAGAATGAATAATTGTACTTTTGTATATACAAATACATATATATATATATATATAAATCCCTTTATTCTTTGATTTATAACATAAAAAGTGACTAATAAGCTTTATATTCTTTATAGCATAGAAAATAAAAAAATATTTTAATTATTTTTATGTTCAATCACACATGTACATGATTTTACTTGATACAACTTATCCTGTTAAGCGTTGTTTATTTGACATGCTGTTAATACTTACCCTCTATTTCCATAACCTCCATTTTATAAAAATCAAAAGCAATCTATCTATAGGTAAGTATTGGAAGTGCTTATTTTACTATAAGTGACTAGAATTTTTTAAAAATAAGAATGTACATATATTTTTCGCAAGAAACATAGTAAATCAAATATGGCAATAAGTTTGTTTGTATACAACAGAAATTTCGTGACCTTTCGTGAATGAATATATTACCATAAGAATCAAATATACAAAACGATTCTAAAATCGTATTACTTACAATGTCAAGCAATAAATGCTTTTTTTCTAATAATTAATGTCTTAATCTAACATTATTGCTTCGCAAACGTTTTCACCTAATCGTGAAAGATGTCATCCCAATTTTTGTAAGACCGTGTAATGTACTGTTTTTATATCAATAAAATCATGTTGTTTACAAATGTTATTTACATCTATCTCAGGAGTAATCACTATTCAATTCCTTCATTACATTAGTTATTACAAACACTTTAATATACAATAAATAAAAAACTTTGTATTTTCCATTGATGCCCATAGTGTTGGCAATTCTTCCGACATCTTTAATTTGAAGAAATTTTTCTTTTTTTAACATTAATGTTTAATTAATGTTTTCATTTTGTATTATTTGTCACTATTATAAATTTAGAACAATTCTGATTTTTTATACATATCTTTTGTATAAATACACAGTTAGATATACCTTGGATACAGTTGATAAGTTTAAATATGTAGCTGTGTAACATAAAAATAAAAGACGTATGCTTCATATTCGTATTTGAAGAAATTGAAGGTTTTTCCGAGTAAGTGTCATATTTTGAGTTTTATTTTACTTTCTCTGACAATTTAACAAATTTATCCATCGATTGTTACATTAATATAGCATGTATTTCAGTTTCGAGATCTATAAAAATTAAACAAAAAAAAGGTAATTTCGATACAAAACTGGAGAAATCGTTCGACGCGATTTGATAGCGATACCGTTTCTTCAGTGAATAAACGAGAGGAAAGGGATCATTGTTCTTGAATCTACTATAGCTGTGTAAAGACCTTGTGTTCTTCAGCGAAGCAACGGTGTTGTATCGAAGGTAAAATAATGAAGGTAAAATATTGGTTAAATTTTTAATGTATATACTTGCAACTTTCTTTAACATCGAAGAATCATCCGTTCACGTAGAATGTATTTAATAAAAAGAAAATGTTAGATAAATTTAATTACAAAATTATTTCAAAAATAGACAAATATTTAAAAATACGATTTAATTAATTTAGAAGCGGAGACCGTGTACGTGGAATACATCTCGTTCTCCAAGGAATTCACAGACACCTCCTCGTGCTCGCGAGCTCGATAACTGTCCTGTTAAAACCAAAAGTTTTCATGATTTGAAACGTTTGAAAAGAGGTAGCTCAAAATTACAAAAAAAAAGTACAGAATACAGGGAGTCTTCGTTGAAGAGAGATACGTTCAGCTCATTGGAATCTTTGTTCGATCTGAAAAAGCCTCTAAATTTACCGGACATATGCTCTTTAGCAATCGAGTATCATCAAGAGGGTCACGCGCTACCTTTTAAATCAAGAAATTCCAAGCATTCTAAAACCCTTGTAGAATCTTTATTTCTGCAACAAGTGGATCTTGAACCACACATTCTTAACCGGGTGTGATTTTGGTATTATTTGTATTCAAATTATGCAACAGTTAATAAGTAACTCCTTAGTATATTCACTAGTATTTGAAAATGAAAGTCGATAGATTGTTGTGAGCTAACTTGAAATAATTTGGGTAGACTTACGAAATCGATGATTATAACGACAAATCGAAGGAGATTAAACAAAAATCGAATTTTGAACCACTAAAATTAGAAGAAATCGAGAATTCGGATCAAGCGGGAAGCGATTCGCAGAAAAAGTATAAAATTATTTAGTTCTCGAGAACATTTTGTTAACATTGAATTATCTTATAATAAATTTATTCAATTATGAAGCATGGCCGAAGAAGAAAACGTTGACGAAGCTCTTCAAGATGAAGCGGAAGAATCAAAAGAAGAAGAAGAACCAATAGAAGAAGAAGAACCAATAGAAGAAGAAGAACCACAAAAGGAAGAGGAAGAAGGAACAGAATCTGTAGCAAAATCGGTATCAAAACCGGTATCAAGAATTGATACGGAAGAACTGCCTCCACCGTATCCGCTTCCTCCCGGTCTCGGTGAAGGTATGATATCGTAAATTCAGCAAAAGGTAGAAAAAATGCAATAAGATAATAAAAAAAAATGTATAAAGTATAATCAATTTATGCATTGTTTAGGTGTGCCAATTAAACCTGGTGGACGACATGAATCGATATTGAGTTCATCTCCGTTGACTGATAGCGTTGTACTGTTGGAAATGAAGAAGGCGGATGAACGTTGCGTCGTTCTTGCAAGAGAAATCGATCAGCTAAAGGAAGAAATAGCTGCTCTTACAACTGTAATAGTTCTGGAAATAATAAACTAATGAAACTTGAAATTCGAAACATCGAACATCGAGATTTAAAAAGGATTGCTTTGTAATATAGAAAAAAGATTTAACCGACGAAGATACGTTAATAATACACGAGAAGCAGGACGAAGTGATGAAAAAACTGGCAGAATTTGAGCAGATAACGAGGAAAATACAACGAGTACTAGGCGTGTCCGATATCTCGAGTACTACTTTTGCTAGGATGTTCAATATGCAACCCATTATGAGACCCACCGCCGTAAGTATTCTTTATCGATCATCGAAGCAAGTAGCGCGGTGAAGTGTATAGGAAAAATAATTTCTAGATCATTACCGAAGAGGAAGAACTTGAAATAGCAAAGGAGAAAATAGATATGGTGGACGAAAAGACAGACATAGAGATAGAAAAGCTTAGAGAACGCTTCGACTTACCTCAAATAGAATATCCAGAAGATAGGTATGTTATATCATTTATTTTTTTTTTTTTAGAATACATTTTTAAAATTTGTATTATTGTTTAACTAGGCTTCCAAGAGTGATTGTTTGCGGAACTACGGAGGATGAAATTCCAAAGATTGTTGTGGCAGATAGTAAAAAGAAAGGAAAAGATAGATGTCTTCAAAATTTAACTGGAAAGTTAACAGAATCGTTAACTATGCAGGAAAAATTGGTATTGGAAAATGCACAGCTTGAAGGTGGCAAGTAAGTTTTATGAAACAACTTCATTTTACACAGCTATGAATTTCATAAATTATCTGTCGTTTCTCGACATAAAAAAAAAAAAAAAAATAGAAAATCGATAAAAAAAATGTGAAAACTAATCAGTCTCCTTAACGACGATTGCATAGATTGTCGCTAATAGAAGCATGTTGACATAAACCATGTGATCTTGTCTTTGTTACAAAAATTAACTTATTGACGTGTTAGATACAAATTGGAAGAAGCATTGCTAGAAAAGGATACCGCCGTTGAAAGTCTTCAGAGGAAGGTATGCGGGTTGCAGGCTGAAATGAGAATAGTTGTGAAGGAAAATGTGGAATTGACACGTCAATTAGCTTGCTTGAATCAGCGAATCACTAGTCCTTGTTGTTACACACCTTGTTGCCCAGGTGGAATTTCGTCCGAAGTGTCAAGTCCGTCTCCTCTACGTTCGATTTCGTACACCACTACGTTACAGCAAGACGACGATTATTGTCGGTGCAAGTGTTGTCTTCAACCTCAAATCGCCGATACTTTGTCACCAATCGCAAATACTGTATGCGGTTTGTATCCCAATGACAAAGTTTTTAAGATTTTCTTTTGTATAATTTTTTTTTTAATGTAATATTAAAAATAAAATTTATAATGTGTTTCAGTGAGGCCGAATCATACATATTTACCTAGCGGAGGTGAGCTATGTCTATTATAATAAAAGAAAGTACTTTGTGTATTGAAAATTAATAAATACTATTATTTTAGATTCACCGAGACTCGCGGGTGGTGCGTCGATAACAGGAGCTTGCATTACAAGTGATTCTTCTTCGCAAATCGATATGTGTTGTCGAAGTCCTGCCGCGGTTAAAACACTGTGTACAGGACCACCACCTCCTCCAAGAGGATCTTGTCCCGCTGAAATAGAGAACAAACTTGCGGCCTATGGGAACAGTACCAAACAGCTAGTACATCTTCGAAATATGCTGCAAGTTTGGTTTAATTTTTATGTTTATTTATTTGTATATTTTATAGGAACAACAATTGGGTACCATGGAATGCGAAGTACGTAATATGCAGATAGAGCTTGCTAATGTTCAACGAGAACGTCAACAATTGGAGCAACAACGCAAGTTGCTGAAATGTACTGGCCCTTGTGCGCCTTGTGGTTGTTGTCCTCCTCCATCTTTGGGCATGCAGCAACCACCAAGCGCGACTCCTTACGTACCGTGTTCGGCTCCAATTACACAATCGCCTTCTATACCTCTTCCTAAGGTATCTATTCAATATTTCGGTTAACTTGATTGTAAAGATTGGTAAACGTTCAAAGATAAAATGTCGCATGCCGATAAAATTGTTGAAATGTCAGAAATCATTTTCCACGAAATAAATATATTTTTCGAAAATTTTCAGATATTTTATTTTTATTAAGTGTGATATATTACATAACATATAAGATCGTTTTTCGTCGTACGTAGATACCACCTGCTCCTTCTGCAACCTGTACTGGTCCTTGCATAAACGCTCCTATGGTAAGATTGAACTTCAGAAAAAGATTTAACATGAACTAAAGCAGCTATTTAAAAAAAGGGCGCTAGCACGTGTCCTCAGCAACAGTTACGTGACCTACGCGAACAATATGCACGTCTTCAAGATGATTACAAAAACAAATTATGCGAGGTTTCGTGTTTAAGAACAGATGCTGACAAGTTGAAACAACAAACGCGTGAATCTATCGAAGAGAAAGAAAAGTTGGAAATCAAACTCGTAGACACTCAAGAACGATTGAAGACGATGGAAGCTGAGAAAGAAAAATACGAAGGTGATTATTTGGAATGTTTTTCAATTTCAATGTTTTATATTATAACAATATAATTAATTTAAAACTAGGTTTTAAGGAACAGATGGTTGAGCAAGAGCAAACTTTGATCGTCTTCAAGCAACGTTTCCGAGAAGCCCAAGATGAACTTGAAGAATTACGATCCTTGATTCAAGATCAAGCCGCTCAGTTGGAGGACTATCGAAACAAATATTTACAGGTTCTTTTTTACCTTATATTTCCTTTAAATACGTTGTTATAGGTAAATATAAAAGTAACTGTGTAAAAACAGGCACAACAACAAGTGGAAGAACAACGGCGACAACTTGATCTAATGGAGATGGATAACGCACGGATGAATGAAAATGTCACATTGGAAATAGGGAGAGTGAAAGTACGTAAATATTTACGTGTGCATGATTATCTTGATACATTTTACTATCTTTCGAATAGAATCAGTTCCAAGAGAAACTCGCAGAACTTGCGCCGTTGCCGGATATTCTAAAACAAACGCAAGTGAAACTACAGGAAGCGCAACAGATGCGTTTGGTTGCAGAACGCAACTGCGAGGATCTTTCACGGGAAGTTATAGGTTGCAAAGATAAAATTCAAACATTGCAAAATCAATTGGACGTTTTGCGTAGCGAATATCAAGCACTGCAGGTTAATGTTTCCGCATTTTTCTACCAGTTCTGGTCTTTTAAAAAACGGTACGTTTGTAAACAATATATGTATTTAGGATGAAAGAGGTCACGGTTCGGGACGATTCGATGAATTAGAAAGAAGAAATACTGAACTACGACATGAGAATGAACGTATGAAAAATACGCTTGCAAGATTTGAAGAGCACGAAGCACAATTGCAGAAACGCATCGATGAAAAAATGCACGAGGTTACACAGTTGACAGCAATGCTTGAACAGGTATTATTATTTATTATATTATATTATTATATTATTGTATATTTCATTGGAAAATGTATAGTAATTCTAATAAATATTAAAGATTCGAGAAGATTCTGCGAGACAAGTAGCAAGAACGAAAGAAAGATGTGAAACTGTAAGGAGATCGATGCAAAGCCAAATTGCGGAAATGGAACGACAATTGGCTCAGTGCAGAGCTACCGCAAGAGCTGCACAGAAAGATAGAGACGAAGTAATTTATCGTTCAAAAAGCTGACATTCCTTTCTAGACATTAATTTAACTTATCTATCGCTTTATTCCTCTTAGATAAGACAGAAAATGCAGGGTCAAATAAACAACTTAAACGAGGCGTTTGAGCAAGCTCAAGGTCGGATAAGATCACTACAAGGTCACGTAAATTATTTGAAAACATCTTACACTAATATCTTTAAGGGACAAGGAGAGATGCCGCCCGGTGTTTTGCCTGGAGAGGCTGGGACAGGATTCGATTCCTGCGACTGCAATTATTAATAGGAAATTAATATATTATCTATATCAATATTTTATTGATATAGAAGTGAAAATCGTCGCACTGACTTGTTTAAATTACATGTGAAGTATCTGTTTTCATTTCTAGAATGTAAAAAAATTGTCTAGTTTGTATTCGTAAATATATTACAAAATAGTAAAAATTTATACAATGTAAGACTGATGAAATTCACTTGTTGTTACATTAATCAATGTCGCAAAAATTGAATCATTATAATACGAATGACATCTGTTACAATGTAGCAGTTTTTTTATTTATGTATTTTATTGTAATAAATTGTTCACGTAACCCTTATATGCAATGAAGTAGAAGAAGTAAATAAGAATTTTTGATGACAGTGCAAATCGATTTAAAGAAATTAAAATAGTGATCTGTACAAGGAAAAAGCACTTATTTAGTATTATATAAGTTTCATTAGTTCGTATCCACAGAATGAAGCATATTGAGCATATCTAGGATTGCGTCCGAACGCGATCTTACTCTTTCCATTTCCAATCGAAATTCTTCAAGTTGAGATTCAATTCTTCGTGCATATGCATGGCAACACCTGTAAGTAAAAGTAATAACGTATTCCATGTATGTATCATGTTTTTATGATAGTGTACAATATAGTTACCTGTCATTGCATTGCGTAGAAGTGGAACATGTAGGCCCGAGTGTAGGAGAAGAAATCTTAATTTGTGGAGGATCATTTGCCATAGAAGGTGTTCCTTTTCGAAATCCACTTTTACTTAAACTAACAGTACTATTATTACGGCAATCTCCACATCCCTTTAAAAGATCCATAAGAATTCCTCTTACCCTTTTACCACTTAATCTTCGTTGTCTCGTCTGTACATAAAGAAACAAACGTTACATGAACATAAAGTTTTTGATAAATTTGTTAAGATTATATTTATGCTTTTATTATCTTACTTCAGGCGTTTCATTAGATCGTTTAATTGGAATTAGAGCCTCTTCTTCATCATCGCGTGAAGGGCTGTGATTACATACATGTTTGTCAGAATGCTCGTGGATATTTATATTGTCCAAAGATGATTTACATCTATACGAAATATCTCTAACAGGACTACAGTATTTCGAGCCTGGACTGTTATCCACTACATTTTGAAGTGAACATCGACACGCATGATATTTGCAAGTTACTTTGCTCATTTCGGTAGTGGCGTCCTCATAGTTTTCGTGTAAATGATTTTTCGAATCTGGGGTAAATGTATTTTTACATGAATCTCTCCGAATTCCATTACTGTGAAACTTATCTTTACAATGCTTAAGACTAACATCATGCTTTTGTGTCTCATGATATAAACCACAACTACATCCTTTATCTGTGACTCCAATATGATGTGTATAACAGGAATGTAATTTTTCTTGTGAACTCGATGCATCTTTACATGTTGGCCATTCTTGATGATATTTTGAAGAATTACAGTTTTCACAAGAAGGAACACAAATATTTGGGCTGAGAGAATTACTCATATGTCTTTTGTCATTTACATCTTCTATTGATGAAGACGCCTTTATTGAATTTAATGATAAAGAATGACAACATTGAGGAATATTGGACCTACTAAATTTGTTTGGAACTTTCTGCTTTTTATTAGTTGAACACACAAGCGGACTTCCATTAAATCTCGTTTGTGATGTATTCTGCCAAGTCTGACACATTCTCTGTTCAGTTGATTTTACACAGACTTCCATATCATCTTCGTTATCGCTTATAGATTCATGACCTACCTCTTTACCCCAAACACTAATCGTTCCATTTATTTCAGACATTCTTACTTCAAGATTACCCAATAAATATGGACCACATTCTTGAATGCGATTTTTTTCATTATCTAATCCATCTTTTATAGGTTCTTCTGCTTGAATTAAGAAACTTCTATTTTTGCTATTTTCATCTTCCCTGTATATGAAACATTTTACACTGTCCTCATGATCATCTGTCTGTTGTATCTTATTTTCTGCAGATGTAGAACCATTAATATCTTTATTGACCGATGTATCTTCTATTTGTTCTGATTTTGACGTTGCATGTTCCTCAGAATATTTAAATTCTACATCAGTTGTATCAGTACTATTTTTTCTCTCAGATTCTACAGTTGTATGAGGTATTTTGAAAGGTTGAACAGAAGTAGATGTATCAAGCATTTCTGTAGCTTTTCTTTTTTTGGAACTTGATGCATGAATTGGAGAATTGTATTCTATATTTGATATCTGATCTGTAGAATTTTCATTTAATCGTTTCTTGATATTTCTTACTAAAGGACTTTCAACTTTTGTCTTCCCTTGGGTTATATTTGAAAGCGTTTGCAAAATTCGAGATGAAGTAATAAATGTTCGAGATAATGGATGTGCTAATTTTCTTGGAGTATTCCCATCAGTGAGTATAATACTATCATCAGAATTAAGAATTGGTGTCAAATCAGGGAGCTTAATGGATATAGCTGGGCTATAAGCACTATCTGCCCATTGATCAGTAGAACTTGCTGTAGATGCAACACTACTAGTAGATATTTTATTGTTTGCTTCTCCTGAAGTTACAGTATCTTGATTAGAAGTAGATTCTGAAACTGTTTCAGTTTGTACAGATGCAGTTTTCATTTCACATGTTTTATTCTGATCCTCATATTTTGCTAAAGATTTTTTTAGATTATCCAATTCTTGTTTCATTTTTATATTTTCTGCCAATACTTTTTGGTAGGCATCTCGTAAATTAATAAATTGTGCGTCTTTCTCATTGAGTTGAGTTTTCAACTCAACTATTTCAGTGTTCTCGGCATTTATTCTATCAGTTGCATTAATTTTTGTAAAATTTAAGTTTTCTGGTTCATCTTGTATTACGCGGATACTTTTAACGTTTGCAATTTTTAAAGGACAGTTAATATTGTTATCAATTTCTTGTGAACTAATTATTTCTGCTTCATTATATATTTCTGTTTCGTTCATTTTTTCTTGTCTTTGTTCAGGTAATTCTTCTCCTTGTTCCATATTAGAGGCACTGTGCATGTATTCTTCATAGCTTAACGTACGTAAATTAATAAATGTGGGCGTTGTCTGATGTCCATTAATTAGAGAAGGTTGATTTATGCTACCAAATCTCATATTTCTATCTAAAGCATTTTGATATTCGATATGACGGATATTGACATCTACTGAACCATTTCGTTTTTCTAATTTATCATCGGAATTCTGCACTCGTTTCTCATTTGGTATATCATTATATTCAGTGTCCTTTCGAATATGTTTATAATCATTTTCAATAATTCTGTTGGAGGTTTTATTATTTTCTCCATTTTCCAATATTTGTGCCGTATTGTATATTAAATTATCATTTTCAGCTTCATCACGTTGCAAATTCTGAATAGCTTTCTCAGCATAATCTTTTATGGTTTTATTAACTCTTGCTTTCAATTGCTCAGTGTCATTGTCTATAAGCAAAAAGTAAAAGTTATAGTTTACATTGATTACGTATTTGCCTTAGAACTTGGTTATTCATTCACGTACAAGAATGTCACAAACAATATTTGACTGTATCATAGCATTTAGGCCAATGCTTACTGGAGAGTATGGGATATTATTGGAAAGCTTATGAGTGGCAGAGTCCAACAAGGATGGCCACATCTTCTGAAAATGCTCCATTCAGAAAATATAGATAATATCGCCCTCAAAATTCTCTCGACGACCGTTTGCATTCGTACCGGGTCTACACATTTTAATCTATACTTTTCGAATGGGATATGTGCAGTAGCCATGCAGTAGTCTTGTTGGACTTCTATGCTTATAAGCTTTCATGGTGAACCATATTCTCTAGTGTTTTTTTGTCTAAATACCATAATGCAGCCCAGTACTTTATTGAATTATGTAAAGACATTTCAAATCATAACAACTATAATAGACATCGAATATATTTTCCTAATATGAATATTTCAATTCAAATATAATTCGATAAACATATTTCTTACTTTCATTGCTTGCATGATTTTTATTCATTATAAATTCTTGCTCTTTAATACGCTTTTCCATAGATCTTCTAGTTTGTTCTTTTATACCTTTTATATACTGTTTCACTTTACTTTCCACGTGTTGATACTTAACTGACATCATTTGCTTTTTTTGTGCAATAGAATATGGCATTGGATTTTGCTGCATACCTAAATAATTATGTCTGAAAATGTTCATGCTATGTCTTTTTCTATTATGTGACAAATGAACATTGTTTTTTGAAATGCTTAAATCTTGTAATGATAAACTTCTCTCTTTATGGTGTTGCTTTAATCTTTTGTTTAAGACAAAATCATCAGATACTCTATCAAAGCACTCCAGATCATATTCTGTCTCAACATCTTCATCGTCGTCATTATGTAGTCTCAAAAGGTTTCCTTCGTCATCATCATCATCATCTTCTTCTTCCTCCTCATCTATCATTGCATTTTCACGATCATTTTCAAGATCCATTTCATCCATATCTGCATACATATATGTATATACATTGCAATGTAGAAACGAGGTTTTATTATTTACTTACCTTCACTATCTGCATATTCATCTTCCTCTTCATCGTTGTATGGATGGTTACTTTCTTCATCATTGTATGGATGAGTACTTTCTTCACCAGAAGACAGTACATAGATACTGCCGCCTCCTTGATCATCACTAGGATAAGGACTTCGACTGTGGTCTTCTTCTATTGGGATTCTATCCGCTTGTTTTGTATTACTGATATCTGAATCTTCGCGTTTTGATGGAGTAGACACACTGATATACGTTGGCATTTCTTCATCCTCCAACATTGGTTGTTCTGTGTCATTGTTTAACATGCTTGTTTCACATTTAGATTGTTCTTTATTGTGATTTTCTGCATGCATTTGTGACTCCGTTTCATCCGAAGTACGTTCATTTCTTTGCGACATTGTGCAAGTTGATACTGAACACAGAAAACGTATTACAATTATATAAAATTATACGAGGATAAAAAGTTTAAAATAATGCAAACGGGTACTGGATTTGCGCCACTTTGTTTTTTAGATATTTAACGTCTGCGATTGCACTTTTCCGACGACCGCCATTACAACTGCCGCTGATCACACCTGCACTTCAGTCCATCTGTACATTCTACATTTTTATCAAATGCACACCATTTATTCCATATTCGTTTAACAATAATTACATTTTTACATATTATTTTCAACTAACAAACTTTATTTCTTTATTAATTGGTGTTAATCATGTATAACACAACCTTCACCATGCAATTAAACTCATAATTATTAAGGCTAATGACCCACGAATACACAGGAGTGTACTTTGCATAGCATTTAAGAGGCACCTGCTCTACATTCTGCTTTTTACATTACGTTTGGCATAAATTTTTTTTTTTGTGAATACTTGTTATTGATATTACTGATATTAATATACATATTCATAACAAGCAAATATTTTTATATCAATGGAATGATCGTTTCTTTCGATTTCTCGATGCATAATATTATAAGATTAACAATTGCGAAGATTTGTAGAAGAACTTTTGTAAATTATAAAATATCGATGAAGAGATGAAATTATTACAATGTATAACTGTTTTTTAAATTAAATTTTGAATTCGGAAATTTCTATTTTGCAACATGCATACACTACTGATCAGTTGAATAGAAGGAACGTGGAACGGAGTTGTAATGTCGTTTAAGTTGTTTCTATGCGCAGTGAACGATATTTTGTTTGTAATTATATAATAATAATTAATAGTATTGTAAGGCGGCATAATTTTACGAAAAATAAAAAAAAAACATGTCTATCGAAAGTAGCAGTGTTCCCGTGATCATTGAATTCGGGTAATATGGAATCGATACTTAACCTAACTCTTCTTGCGATCGTAACAATATACATGTATATCGAATTATTAAATAATTTCAGAGGTGGGGCAGAATTACTTTTCGACAAAAAGAAAAAGCACTCTGTGGACTTACCTGGAAACGAATGTAAGTTCTATAAAATTTCTCCCAGTGTAAAATATTAATTCGTGATGTGAAATTTTATAGGGACTATACAAAAGTTACTTTTCTGGATAAAAGATAACCTTCTGAAAGAACGACCGGAACTTTTTATGCAAGGAGACACCGTGTAAGTTATTAAATCATATATTTTTACATTAACGGTAGAACCATTTCAAGTAATTGTTTAAAATGTTTCACCAATTGATACTCCGACACTCGTGTTGTACCTCGTACTTCTTACTATAAACACAATACGTTATTATTGTATTAATTCGCACTTGCCAATTCTATGATATATAAGATCAACATGGCACCTTACGAGTTTCGCAATTTTAATCGAGAGGGCAGCACAGTTCACATTAATGGGGTTACAACTACAGAGATAGCTCATTCATTCAAACATGTAAACATTTTTGTGTCTAGATATATATAAATAGTACATGTACACGCTTATTTTATGTATTATTTTATGTTCATAGGCGACCAGGAATTTTGGTACTTGTAAATGACACCGATTGGGAATTATTGGTAAGCATAAAATTATTCGCATCATACTTAAAAAAGTTGTCCTTAATAACATTTAAAATTAGTAGTGCATTACTGATACCAGCTATAATACCCAGACACTTTCACGTGTTACGTGAATTTTCGATTACGTGTTATGATCTTTCAATTTCTCTTTTTTATTTTCCTCCTACTTATACGAGAAACTATAAAAAGTAGTCCTGTGGGATGTCAATAACGCGTTGATCGTAATCGAGATGGGGTAAGACACCTGTTTCTGAACAATTGACAAACGTCTAGCGAGAGTATTCTATCGTGGAACTTTTTGCGAGACGCATAATCGACCTACTGTGAGGTGGTTGGTTTGGACTGTAACTGGAGGATGGAAAGTAAGAGAGAAAAGATGAAAGGGCGCAAATGATCTTGAAGGCTTGCCACACCCACGGCAGAATTATCATTTTAAATTTGTAAATGTACAAAACTCGACCGCTATTAGACTCCGCTTCCTTAAGCGCGTTCGAGGAAAGAAAGAAGCCTCGAGAAGCGAGCTATGGAGGAGTCGGAGAGCAGACGCGGAAAGGATGATGGTTTCAGCCATTATTATGATAATACCGACGTTTCTCGAGGTTTCGTATGCTTCGATCGTACTGCTATTCCTTGTTCTGTCTTCTTTTCGCTCCATTTTTGCGGTACTTGCATTTATGTCGTTGCATTTTTATCGTCTTGATATACGTTTCGTCTTACATTTTTATCTTATTAAAAAAAAACAAATTGCAGGAAGTAAATTACAATTTTATTAGAAGAAACGAAGAAGTTAATATCGATAACGGTAATTTTATGAAAATTTCCAGGGCGAGAGCAATTACAACATAAATTCAGGCGACACGATATTGTTTATATCCACCTTACACGGAGGATAGGACGCATTTTTACGCAAGAAGACAAGACGGCGACTCACGAAGAGGAAATCAAAGATGGTGGTGCAAGACTTGATTCGATCGCTGCGGGCAAAATGATAATTTCGCGGGACACTTGTTTGTGTGAAGTACGCGCACACGTGCACACTGTCAGAGAATAAAATGCTCATTCGCACGACGTACGTTTGAGATGTTCCATGTAACGACTATGATATTACGGCTGACACGTTGGCCGTTTTCCAAGAAACCTCGTATTATTGCCCCTTCTCTACCTTACCAATCTTTTCTCGCTTCATAGCCAATGGGCCATATCCTGTTCCCCGTTTCCACTAGTAGAGACGCGACTTGTCTATCTCGGTACTTAACCCTTACCATTCTCGTGCTGGTATACAGCTATTCCCGCGTTACTTCGTAATTAATATTGGAGAAGATCGAATGAGAAAATAGGAAGAAATTATTGATTCTTGTCTTCATAGAATTTCCATCTTGGCGACTTTGACAAAAAAGAAGAAGAAAAAAGAAAGGAAGAAAAACGAAGAGAAAAGAGGAGAGGAATTAGCTTCCGGTAACTGCGTAGGAAAATTAGTTTCGATACAGGAGCGGAGATTATGCGCGTGCGTCGTGATCAGTTCACATCGAGAGTTAGTTGTTGGTCCCTGGTAGCTCTATTAAAAGTAACGATCGTGTTCCAACTTGATAGAAAGAAGGGAGAAAGATAAATAGAGAGGGAGTAAGAAAGAGATCTTTTCATGGAAAAAATGAGGAAACTTGGGTGAACTTCCTCTTCTGTATAATTAATTACCGGTGGTAGTAGTTCTTTACGGTACACGATAAAGATCGTATCGAAGGTTTTTCAACTTGCTCGACCGAGTGAAGTTAATCAAGCCTGCTACTCGCTGCCACGATGTCTGCGATTCCCCTTTTGCTCATCTATCGACCGTGCTCCCAGCATCGTGGCCTGCGTTCCGTTTAATATGATCCGCGAGGGCAGCGACGCGTCTCTGAACTAGATTTCCGCGATATCGTGGTCAGTCAGCCGTTGATGGAGGTCGATAGACGAGTCGCTTCATCATATAATAAACTAACGAGAAACAATGCCGCCAATTAATCACGGGCCCGCATTGCGCGGTGAAATTCGACGAAAACGGTCTAACGAGCATCGGTTGGGGAGCAATCGATGTTGCGGCTCGAAAATTTCGAGCCAGTCAGACGTTAATTGCAGGTGAGAAAGTTCGTCGACTTTCGATGAGTCACGTATCTGCTTTTCATATATATCAGAAGGGAAGAACCTTTGTACGTGATATTTGTATGAAATAACAAAAGATTCTTATAAACTCCAACGAATTCGTCTAATGTATTTTCAATAAATCAGAAATTTAAACGTATTTTGTTAGTTTATATTTCCAACTGATTCTTAACTCGTTAATTTGCTTCTCATTTTTCTTTCGTTTTTTTTTGCCATAATGTTAGCGTAAGTGCGTTCGTGTGTCGTCTGTGCCACTACGTATCTGTATTTTGCACACCAATACAATGCATTTTCAGGCATGGAGATGCGTAACCCATGCCCCCCTGTGAAACCAAGTGTCTCGATTGCTAATGGTTCGGCAGGGTTGGATGGTCCAGTGATTAATTGTGTCAGCCCTGATTACGTTACAGAGGATGCAGATCCACTATATTATATACGATCGTACATGCGTGTACCTCGCGGCCAGTCCGTAACACGTGCGTCGAACGCACTTGTGCGTGTTAGGTGGCTGTCGGAGGAGTAGCAACGTGGCCGCCTAACTGGTAGAAACGCGTCTGGTTGACGTTCGGTGACGTTGCTAATACGCAATTCTGTATCACCCATATGTATAAATCCCCAAGAAATGGTAAATCATGTTAAATGTTATATATATCGATACAATTCTAAATATAAAATATCGAAGCGTAAAATTAGAAGAACACGCGCTATGAAGAAAAGACAAGGGGAATATATTAATGTATATTAATATAATTCTATATCGTTTAACATCCTACGTCGATTGATTTATATCCAATTAAACATTTCGCCTGAAATTTACATCTAAATTTGAATAGATGTGTTGAGCATTGCTGAATATCGATGTAATTTATTAATTGATGTTCCAATTAATCTCAGCATTTCAGCTCGTAAATATTCAACTCGATAACGTCGTGGCCGCATAAATAATTCTCCAAGAGTGGAACTATTTCTCGGTAACAATTCGCTGTGCTGTGGCAGGCAGCATTACCTTAACGAGTTCCAAGTTTTAAAAAAGACGGTAACTGGACTAAAAGAAGTAATTATAGGCGGAACGGAAGGCTCGACGTCGATTCATTTGTGACTGGTCTCATTAGTGGCTTAATTTCCTGAGGGTCGGGGGATACTTGCCGCGAAATTTTCGGAATTTCTCGATGCCAGACGGTGGATTCGTATCTTTGTCCGGTCCGAAGAAATTAGGCTGGAACATGAATCCCTTTGAAATTAGGTTTCCCGACTAAAGATATTCGCGAAGATGAAATCGAGCGAGTCGGTATCGTCGCGAATTAAAGTTTCGTGTTGCTCCGCTAACGGTCGTTTCACTTTGAAAACGCGCGTATAATTTCTGTTATCTGTCCGTGCCGTGGTGCCACGAAATATAAAATAATAAAGGCAACGCGAAGCGACTAAGAACTTCGGCTATTACGATGAAACAGTTGCGCGCAAACGCGTTTTCAACTTTTAACGGCTCACCCTCGTTTCTTTTGTGCCCTCCTCGGTTTCGGTTCGCGAGCCTCTTCTGCTGCTCATTTCCTTTCCCTATCGCGAATTTACTTCTCCCGCCGGCGATCGTATTCAATTGTATTCGGAAAGGGAATCAGCCAGAAAGAGGGGATAAAAAATAATTGCCTAGGAGTATCCGTATTGGTCTGTAACGAGATTCAGATACTCGATAACTTTTAACTTTTTCCCCTTTCTGCTTCCTTTTTCTTCTATTCATACGTGTATGTATATAGTATGTGCATACTGGATGTCTCGATAGTTGCTTGGTAATAAACAAATTATTATCTTCAGAGTCAATTATTATTATTAATTACGATTAACGGTTAATTATCATCGACTACACGGAGCTACGAAATCGAGGAACGTCGCACAGTTTAACTTACAATTGCGACTGAATTCTTCGAATAGCTCTTAATAGGTCATTTTTTACCTTTTTTTATCTATCTATCTTTTAGAATACGTTGCATAAATTTGGCAGGGATCTGTTGAGACACCCTATACGTGTATATACGTACATATGCCTACACATTCTTTTCTCTTGTTGGAAATTACTAAGTGCTTAGCCGGATAATTACACTCAGCCAGTTCTCAGGCAAGCACCATATTTATTTCAGTTTACCACCATCTCGCCATTAAGCTACTAATCCACTTAATTTCTTCCTAGCCCCGGCTAGGACGGTGGTGCTCTGCTGTTTGTATTTCGATGCCTCCATCGCGCGCAGGTACATCGCAATTAACTCCCGCGGCCGAAATAAAGCCCCGCGAAATCCTGTTTCTTTTTGCCAATGCGCGGAATAAAACGCATTGCCAAATAAGAACGTAACGCGTTGAACGTCGAGGACTGCCAGACGACTGCGCGATATTAAAGCACCTTTTTTTAAGCCGCCGTTGCGGCTC
>NT_176616.1:195097-264809 GCF_000188095.3 Bombus impatiens | reverse complement strand
TTTTTAAGCCGCCGTTGCGGCTCGTTAAAATGATTAATTTCGCTCTCTGATTATGTGGTTCGTGGGCGAAGGGGCGGGGGGAAAGCCACGTAACATCACCGTCGATGTCTTCCTTCACGATGTATACAGTCCCTTCTACCGGTGTAATATTTCACCGAGTCTGATAATTTGCGCAACGGCGAATCCGTTATCGATTTCCCACGGCAAAGTGGCTGTAAGTAGTTTGTGGTCGTGCATGGTCGGACGTTCCCAGCGTTCGAGCCGAGAGAAGAGATTTTTGAAGGGTCGAGCCGCTTTAAAATTGCAAGCTCGCTGCCAGCCAAACGACGTTATCCAACGGCACGTAGCTACGTATTTCCCTTTCGATCGGTTCCAGCATAATCGAGCGCACAAGGAACATCGGCTACCGATCAGGGAACGATCGAATCGTTTCGCTCTTTCTCTCTCCTCATGGCGGAAACGGAGAAAATCTCGCGTGGATAACGTACCTGCCGTTCGCATTTGGCTCCCATGCCAAAATAATCTCAAGAGAACGAGCCGCATCGGCCTACACCGTTTTTTCACTTGGTCGGTCGCGCTTGCTTGGCCACCCCTCGATCGACGCTAGCGCAGCAGCCTTAGCTGTTGTAGTACTTTTCTTCGGCCAGATCTACTCCCTTTCCGTTCTCTCTTCCTCTCTCTCGCTGCTTTTCTTCGTGCCAATGTCTCCGAGACGCGCGCCATCAGCATAAAACGCGCAGTTTTATGAGCCGTAGCGAGTAGACGGTCTCGTGTTACATCTTCCTCAAATGATCCCTCTTGTTGCCTGCTCTACAATCGTCCCCGCGTTGTATTTCCCTGGCTTCATCGGTGGAGTTTTGGACGACGTGGTCGTTCTTGTCCGCAGCCCTCTTCCCATTCTCTGTATCTCTTTTGATACCCACGCCTTTACTCGTACACCACTGGCAAGTTTTCCCCCGAGCCAGCCGTTTTACCTCTTGGATCTTATCGCGCTTGCTCCAAGCGTGATCGTCCGATTACGAGTAATTTTAATTTCAATCGCCAGGCATTAAAGTTATAAAGCGGATCGCCGGAGTAAATAGCGAATCGTGGCTCGTATAAAATTGTCTCGCGGAGAAGCTACACCGGCGCAGGTTCATGTCACGCGTATTCATGAAACTGGGGTTTTATTACGCGGTTACACGGCCGTTCCAGGACAAAACGATAATCCCGCAGCGGGCTAATATAAAAATTATGCGTATGGTAATGATATCACGTCACGCGTGTATCCGCGCACTAAATCATGCTTCTATAGGGTTACTACTACAATATCACGGGGAATTATTTGACCAACAGCAGGTTTACGGGAGTCAGCTCCTGTCGTAAAATGGGATTTTGTCACATGACGCGTAAACTTGCCTTAATTCGACCTATAAAGAAAATCGTTTACGTCGAGCACAGCCAGCGAGTCTGTTTCCTTTTTGCTCGCGACCTGCTATGTTTCCTAGCCTCATACAAAACAGGCAAGATAAGAAATCCGATAAGATCGCAATCTTCTGTCCTCGACGATTCTATCCACGGCTATTCGCTTTTAAAAGCGAATTCTTTTAAAAACGAACGCTATTAGGAATTAAGGAAGCCACTCGGCTCATTAAGGGCATTGTGTTTACCAAGGTTCGTTTGAGACTAAGGGAATAAGAGTTCGCCGGTGGTAATAACGATTCACCTGTGTGTACGGCCATAAGAAATCAGCCTGGCGCTCATTGGCGTGGAAGGAAAAATAGAATAGAACGTTTAAGAAGAACGAAGCAGGGAAGAAAGCACGGGGAAGAAAGAAGAAAGAAGCAAAAGGAGAGAAGAGGAAGGAAATTCCTTCCCCCAATATCTTTCGATCTGCCGTCGAATGCACAACCGTGGCAAATTGGAAGGAATATATTCTTCCCCTCCTTGGAATCGGGCAGGATGAGAGGGAAGGTAGAGAGAAGAGAGGTGGACAGGGACGGGCGAAGGGAAGAGAGGCTGGATTGCACAATGCACGAGATTTCATCCAGTCCATCGGGAGTCCCATCGCGTCCCCATAGGCAACTATTAGGGCGTGGGGTTCTCGAGGTAGAAGTCCTACAGGATGGCTGGATAGCTGGATGGTTTGGAAAGCTGAGAAGGGATGAGGAAGGTGGATAATTTGTCCGGCATCCACCTCCTCACCCTCTGCAGCTGTCTCCTTGTCCCGTTAGTTTCTCTTCCCAAGCTTTGGGCTTCGTCTCGCCTCCGTAGCTAGCCAAAAGAACAGGAACAACTGCACGCCGCTGACCCGAATCCCAACGAGGTGTCCACGTCTATTTTACTTACCTACTCTGTGGAACGCACGAACACTTGAAACTCGGACTGTCGTTTGCACGCTCTTGTCGGACCTCTATCGAGGGTTATAAGTTTGAAGAAATAGGTACTTCCGGGCAGCTATGTTTCACCGCGTAAAACAAATCCTCTTAGTTGGCAGGGGAAGGCAAATGCGCGGCGTTTACCAATGTGTCGTTTTAAAGCGCTTTCTAACAGAGGTTTATGGAGAAGACAGCGAGGTCCTCCGACGGTAAGGATACTCTACAAAGGTTTATGGAGAAGAGAATTAGGAGAAGAGGAATAGGAGCGAAAAACCAAGTTACGGCCAAAGCCATCAAGCTGACTTCTTACTTTGGTAATACCCTTCTAGTGGCTGCTTTCATATAACTGCGTCTCCTGCGTGGCTTCTGCACAGGGGTTTGTCCTTCGTTGCTACCGTGAAGAAGGATGGTAAATGGTATCGACGAGAAAGAGACGCGACGAGAGACGGAGAGAAATGGCGGAAGAGCGGGGAGTATCTAGCAATTTGTATGTACAGTAAGCCTCTGTAATTGCCAGACCACCTATCTACCACCGCGAACGCGCGCACCGAGACCCCTCGATGTTTCTGCTCTCTCGCGATTTACATATTATAATTTATAGGTCAAAGATATCGGCTTGCCTGGGATGCTGTCGACGTTGTTCTACCCTCTAGAGAGATGCGAGCATGACAACGCGATTTTTGATTGTAATTCCGTTTTAATGAAAATTGTTTCGTAGATTAGAATACCAAATAATAGAATACCACGAAGGGATCTTCAAGAGGACTTTTTTTTAGCAAGATTAAACAACATTCGGTCTAAAAGAATTGAAATAATCTCATCTTGCATTTAATGTTTAATTCGACTGAAACGTTACGTGATATTCGGCGATTCCGTTTGATATACGAAACGAAATGTTTCTCGCTTGATGCTAGACCGACGTTTCACGAATGATGTTTCGCCGTTGAAACACGTTGCACTCGGTGATAAAATCTAAGTGTTTAAGAAACGGCTGAGCGAATGAAGATGTACGAGCCGAAGGTATTAGGATACAGGGAGAAGGAGAGGGTCGAAACGAGGGAACGAGAGAAGGAAGGGTAGCTTTCACCGTGGGGTAACTAAAACGTACTTAGCTGCTGGGTTAAAAGGTGGAGAGTCATCGCGTGATCGTGGAACGTTATCCTAAAGCACATAACCCAGCCACCGGAGAAACAATCCGGAGGAAAAGGAAGGGTCGGTTTTCTCCAGGGTGATGGAGCCACTGCTGTAGGATCAAACCGCCCTTAGAGTAACGGGGATCTGCGATGATTCTCCATTTAGATATAGTTACATTTAATTTTCGAATGTCTTATAGGCACGCGATAGCAAATGAATTGATCACCATCTAAAGTATCCCCGATAACATCGAGTTTGAAACTTTTTCCCTGAAATACTTTTCTCGTTCTTTTAGCTGTATCTCGAGATTCGAATTACGGGTATAAGAAGAGTATTTCATTTCGAAACATTTAATATCTCAGTGAAGTATCTGAGTATTTCAATCAGATATAACTAGATATAACTACGAGTGGAAATGTCCGTTTTAATTAGTACCTGGTAAAACATGTTTTTCTTCTTTAAGCATGGAATATTAATGTACGTATTGGACGAGCACGATTGTTGGTGGAGAGGTTTTGGCACGAGTTACGATTTAACGACGCAACTACGTCGATGTTAACGGCCCTACACCTCCGTCATTCTGGAACTTTATTGCGATTCTTATTTATCTGTCCGTGATATTTGCGCTATTCATCCTGGCGATGCCAAGTCGCGTCGTGGTAGGCTAAAAATCGTGGACGAAATTTTGCGAGGATGAACATACATCGGATAGATCGGTACGTGGAGATAGAGTTGATGTTATGCGTCGGGGGAAGAAGGCGAGATGAATACGATCGCGTGTAAAACGTTTCTTCGATGGAAAAATGAGCTCGATTCTGGAAAGTAATTCAACCGTGGGAAATATAAAACGGTGGGAAAATACGACAAATGCTGGGGCAACGGGACGAGATGGTGTAGGGCGTGCAATTCCGTGGAAACACGGACGTGAAATTCCACGGAACAAGCTGGAATAGAAACTTATTATTCCTTTGGATCGGGCTCGCACAAAATTCATATGGCACGGTGCGAGACCGCCGAGAAATATTAAGGAGTTCCGCGTATAAGCAGCCGGGTTCTAGGTATACGCACGTACGTGTGAAAGAATATGTGCTGAGGAATGGTTTTATCCAGCTCGGTGAAATCGATCACCCGACCCATGGACGTAATACTATTGAAAAATTGCCATGGAATCTTTTGTGTGCACGATAAGAGCCAGAACAATCGCAAATAAGAGTGGAATAATAAAAATGAAAATGTTGAGAAAAAATTCCGTTCGATCGATAAAGCGATAAATACTATTCTACAACCTGATTTGAAGAATCTTGTCGTTTATTAGGGAGATGTTTACGTTTACCGGCAAGCTCTCGAAACAGGAAGGTACACGAATAAAGCCGAGATATTAGAGGTATTAGAGGTATTACAGCGTTTGAAAAGTCATCTCGTAAACAAGAATGTAACTGTAGGGTCTCCCAGGGAGCAGCCGGCACGTCGTTCTGGATATTCCGGGCATGGGTGTAACATTGAATATGCATTAGCGTCAGCACGTCGATGGTTGCAGCTACGCAGGAGGGATGAACGGAGTCGACGGTGACTCACATTGTGACCGGAATAAGCAAACTATCCTTTAAGGTTCACCCCTTAGATCGACGACGAGGCTTTCTGTGCCTGTTGTCGATGCGACAGCACGACGAAGATCCTCGATTGAATTATCGTAATCACGCGTTTCCTTCGGCGGCCCTTTTCCTCCTTCCAATCTCATTTACGCTTCACCGGGGGAAGGGACGTTCTTCGTGAGGTGACTACTTGAGAATTACGAGAAATCAGACTCTTCTGCCGAAGGTCTGACTCGACGAGTCCTTGAGTAATTGCTAAAATACAAATCGAGTTCTAACCTACAGATATTCGAATGATACGAATTGCTGCGTTAGATATGCGTTACTAGCAAAAAGATTTTCAATTACTAAACCTCATATTAATTCTATTGAAATTAATGTCATATTTAGTCGTCAATGGTAAGTTATTTTAGTTTGATGAAGCCTTGATTCGATACAATTCTAAATTTCGTTAAATGTCTGAAGTTTATAGAACATGCAATGTGTTCTTATTAATTTTGTACATTTCCACGTAATTATTATACATGTTGCATAATCAGTTCGATTAAATGCTTACACGTATCCAGTAAATGCAAACGCATCGACTGCTATAATAATAAATTATTTGGAAGACCGTTCGTTAATTCGTGTCATCAATAGCGTATAATTAGGATAGTGTGTTGATGGGGAGACTAGGTAGTAGCGAAGGGAGCCAAGAGAGGGAGAGATAGGTTGGGGAGCATAAAGGAGTTAAGCCACGACGCATCAGGCTCACACGTGGGCGTGCGTGATAACGAAGCTTACCATCACGATCGACGAGTATGTCTTGCACGTGCATGTGCATATAACACGTGCACATGTAGACGCGTCCGTCTACCGCATGGATGGTTGTGGGTGGAGCTTCGAAGTTTGATATTACCCTGGCAAGTGTCCATGGCAATCTTATAACTCAAGTGTTCACTACCTATAATGCGTGAACCGTACTCTAGTGTACGTGTACATACACCTATCCGTATACACATATACGTATACGTCCATATACTTGTGCAGTACTTGCGAGTGTTAGTATAATACTAATACTATTTGAGTTACTGTCTGTGCGCATCGAGCTTTCCTCGTACGGCAACGGGCATTTAGATTGCTCGGTCAGAGTTCTCGTAATACTTTTGGCAGCTGTACGTTCCAACTGAGTAGCGAGTTAAGTTTAAGTTTAATTAATGTGCCACATTGGATTCGTTTGGAATCACTCGCCCCTTAAATTGTCACGGTATTACCCTGCGCTTAATACGAATCCTATGCGGTAACGAACCCTCGTTGTCTGTCCGAAATTTTCTCCGATTCAAACCAGGTGTCGTTTCGTTTCCGTTCCTACGGAAATTATACGGTTATTAGCTGATCACGATAAGTCATATTTTTCAAGACTAGTAATTAACTACCCTTTCAGTTTTTCTACTGGAATATTTCCATGTATCGCCGATTTAAAATACGGTAGAATAACAATGTATAAAGTACTCGTAATTATTAATGCCGGAATTTTACTGGCAGTTATGTAAAGGGGATGATTTATTAATATTCATTCCAGCGCGAACGTACGGAGATTAATGAGCTACGCGGAATATTTTGTGCCTCGTCATTTACGCGGCATTTTTAGCTTCTAAACGATCGAAATCACGTGATCGATAGACGACGTCGTTTCGTATCGAATTTCAATACATAATTGCGCGTCGCCAGCGCCACCCAGTTACACACCGCGAGTCGATACGTTTTCATTTACTGGATTCTCGTTCCGTATTTCTCGTCACGTATATTTTTACGTATTATCGTTAAACCGGAATATATCGCGCGTTATTTTCTCTCAAACGATACGAAGCGTTACAATAAATTGTTTCGAGTGTTTATCTCAATAATGACGACGATATTTGCGATTCTAAGAGTCACATCATAATGGCAGCACAAATGACAGAATTTCTATCTTGCAGCAAGTGTCATGTATATATCAGTGTTTCGTGTTCGCGTCGTATCTCGAGAATCTCTATTTCGAAAATCGGATTTCGGCCAGGAGTATCGTAGTGTGAAAGTGGATTACTGGTTACGTATTTATGACAAAATGTGACGAACCGAGATTATGGAAGAGCTTGCGATCCATGGGGACTCTTAACGTTGGCTTTGATCATCTTACAACAAGCAACAGGTTCTCCATGTTTGTACTTCTCAGGTATGTTACGAATAATGCACGAGTTATGGAACTTTCGTTCTCTGCGTTTCTTTGTTACTTAGAGCGTAGTTGTTGAACGGAATTTAATTTAACGAAGTTACGGTTGGAAAGCAATATTCTATGGACATTAATCCTCAATCGTAACCTTGTTACAAATAACTACATGGCCTGTTTGTAGGAATTTTTTTTTATTTCTTATACATATATATTTAGCGTCCTAAACGTCTTTCAACATCTGTACATATAGCGTATTTTATACACTGTAAAATTTGTGCTCGTTAGATCAATGGATCAAAAACATATACAGAAGGAGTTATATTCTTTGAAGATTAACACAACCTTATATACAGTGATGATAAAAAGTATTTGCACAGCACTATATTTACTATTGCATTGATATATTATTTAATTAGGATCAAGTATGTTAAATTTCATATTATTTGGTAGTATTTTCACACGATGATAAAAATTTGATAATATGAAAATGAGATGTAGAATCTAATAAAAAAATGCTTCGTTGAAAAACAAAGGTATGTGGAAATACTTTTTGTAGCCACTGTAGATAACCTTATTTTCATTTCTGTCTGTTACGCCGCCATTACTATTTCCGACATTGATACACACCATTCCAATGTTTTCTATCGAGAATGAAAAGAAAACCGAGACTCCGTTATATCCGCCGTGACTCGAAAAATGTAAAGGAAGACATCGTATTTCAAACAATATGATAACGTTTTACTTGGTGACTACTTGCGTTCAGTATACGGTACGGGGATAACTTTCTTTTGGATTTCGCTTGGCTTCCGTTAGTTGTTTGCTTAAGAATACCCTTAAAATTTTCTACTGAGCTTGGAGCAAACTTTCGCATTGTTAACTTCGAAATAAGGATATCGTTAGAGACTAACTTCGACTTATGTATTTCGTACGCACTGTACAGACTGTATGCAACAGAGACGAAGATTAGGGAGAGGGGAGTACGGAGTGGCGCAAAATGAAAAGTAGTTCTATTGCTAGGCTCAGTGCCAGAGAACCGTGTAAAGCTACTCTGCCCGCCTCATTATAATAAACCGCGAGAACCGTCATGACTTACATTGCAAACTGTTCGCGGCGTTAGACGATCGTTAGTATCTTTCCTGTAACTCACACGTGCTTCACCGAATTTTCTCCCCATTTTATTACATAAATAAAAAAGTAAAATCTCTATATATATATATGTATATATAAGATGAGATATAAGATGAGATATAAGAGAATTGATTTATAACCTATAATTTATGCAGTACCGTATGGATTTTTAGAGTAAGGATAAGTAATGATGGTAGATTTAAAGTTTAGTGTAGTTTAATAAGCGATATTCAATAACAAAAGGACCGACTATAATATCGTCGCACGTCGATTCACACTCTGTGTCCGCTCAACTCACACTCCGCTTCTCAACTGACTCTCTGGCCGTTGTAGCATTCTTTTGTCTTTTGCTAGGCCCACCGCACACGTGTTCCGCGGACGCTCGTAGCCAGAGTCACGTAGGCCTTTTTGGCGAAACTATTTATTTGAAAGACCGATAACACATTGATGGAGCCGACAGCGCCTCCATTGTCTATAGTTAACTCGATGTTTCTTAGGCCCTTTTCCCCGATACTACATTTATATGTAATATAAATATAAAATACATACAATAAAATATGTATAAAGTATTGTAACAAATATCGCAGATAAAGAAGTAAAGTAAATATCGTAACAAAAAATTGTTTTCCTAACATTTTATGACATTGTTTCTTCTTCTTTAGTGTTTTAATCTTTGAGTTTTTAGGTTATAATTTCTAATCTTATTAACGTTTCGATGAAACGTTTCGTATACGATGAAAGTACATCGAGAAGAAACTTTTTGCTCCTTTATAAAAATTATTTTCCGTCTACAACGTTTTCTCATACCATTAAGAGCAAAAGAGAAATTTTATACTTCAATATTAGATGGTATACTTTGTATACATTTTAATTATCGTTTTTAATCGCTTATTTACTAAAAGGGTTCCTGGTGAGTTTAAGATGAGGTTTTGTCGATAGACAGGATAGAGATTTGCTAAGTAGGTTCGCTGTCAGCTAGAACACATTATCGGAAGCGATAATGTTTATAAAGTTCTTCCTTTGGTTGAACGATACGGTTACGGAGTACGTCTTCCTTCGAAGTTTGTTGCGAACGCGTGGCAAGAAACCTTTTAGTTCGTAAATTTCCCTAACTTCCAAATAACCGCAACTTCTCGCGAATTCCTAGTACATAGAGTGTGTAGGAACTGTTCAAAGTTTCACCGTCGAAGATTGGTAGAACATTTCCCCGACATTTCAATTAAATGTTTCAATTGCTTTGTCTACTCGCAGATATAGCAAACGCGCAATTCATCTTGTGACACCGTTTTCTAACAAACTGCTGCATCCGTTTGTCTTTAGATCTTACTACTTTCACCAAAATTTAATTACACTTGCATGAAAAATGTTTGTATATTGAAATAGATCGCGTTAATATCTCGGAAATTGGATAGTTTAGATTTCGTGTTCCTATGTATTTTAAAATATATCACACGCAGGTCGAATTACGTACATTGTAATCGAATTATTCTATAACTAATATCCGAAATTTACAATTAGTTTTTGCTATTTCTTTCAATAAAAGATTATTATTCCATTCTTATTTTATTATGTCTATTATTTAACAATAGACTATTTAAATTACTCCAAATTTTCTTGTAAAACATGAAATAAATTGGCGTTCTTTAATCTTCATTCAATTTTCAACGAAAGAATTCACAAATCTAATCTATCGTTTATTTCGATTGTACTAATTTCTCGCTATTGGATTATTTTAACATCGACAAACAAAATCACTTGTAAAAGTAAGATATTGGGTTAAAATTTTATTGGTCGTGTAAAGGATTGGCCGAACAAAAGGTTGGTCTTCAGAGTGCTTCTCTTTGTTTTGATGTTCTTGTGTGAGAGACTTCTTAGCCGAATTCGAGTTGACCGAGCAACGTAAGGCGTAAGGTAGATAGCAAAGATAAGGTGGATTGAAACTCAAGGTGTTGGGCGAACAGGTTGAAGTGGTATCAAGGGTGTTGCTAGGTTACTAGCCTGGTTCTGTGGATGAGAAGTAGTTGGAATTGGGCCTTAGCGTGTGTATCTTCGATAACAGAAAGGCTCAAGTAGTGGTGCACCTCGAACTTTACTTTCCTTTTTCGCCTTTCGACTTCAGGTCTTAATTTTCTTCTCATTTTCGATCTGTTTCGTCTTTTCTTTCCGTGATCTACTTCATCTTTTTGTGGTTTCAGTTCCTTCACACCGTCGACGGTTATTTATTTCTGAAAAGTTACGATATTCTATCATCGTGTAGAATCGTTGTAAGAGCTATCGTTTTTTTTAACAAACAAACCCTCAAACTTTTTGATTGAACTGCTATGTCTGCTACATGGTGGTTGATCGAATGTAGTTAAGATAGAGGGGGCTTAAAAATCGAGATAAATAATTCTATCTATGAAATATGATAAATGAAATTTGTAAGAGGAGAAAGAAGAAGTTACGGCAAGCGATCTGTAATATAGTAAAACTCAGTAAAGAAGAAAACAGGGATGAAAATAAAATAATGGCGACTATCTGATGTATTAGGATGATTAATGTTTTTACGGTGGTCCATTATTCGGCTCGTAACTGTATTGAAACATCATAGCGTGAAAATGTACCTTACGAAGGAAACATTTTGATAGCAATTTGCGCGGAACAATTGAGCTCTTCTTGTCGGCGTTAACAACCTCTTTGCTTTGCCCGTTTATCCCGAATGTTCACAAATTGATCGCAATACATTCGGTTAACAGCTGGCTGGTATACCGAGCGGTGTAGCCTAGAACACCACTCTGGTTTCGACAACGATAACCAACAACCAACCCCTTCGACCCGTGGCCGATAGATATACGCACGATCCGTTATGCCAGCCCCTCTTGTTTCAACGTTGCGGTTGCATTAAAACAACCTGTTACCTACGAACAGGTAACTCCGATGCTAGTTTTCTACTAACGAAAAACGACCCGCTGGTTAACGAGGCAAATTACACGACGTTGCTCGTCGTATAGCAGCGATCTTCTACGACAGAGCCGACGCGATTACCCGACTCTGTACTCAACGATGGTCTAGTGTACCGACACTAAACTGTTAAACCCTTAAGTAAGCTATAGAATTCTATCGATTTATTTCTGTGAATTACGTCGATTTCGAATGGAGTATCGAAGTAGGATGGGACAAACGAATCCTACGAGCAAAGGTACAGGGAACGTTCGAGGCTCTATCTTGTTAACGCGCTGAAAGAAGGTCAAGCAGACGATTTCGTTGCCTGGAATATCTTTTTGTAAGTTTCTGACGTTTTACGAGAAGGTTTTTCAACCCCGTAGAATGTCACCCCGCGAGGGAGGTTGGTTCGACGTGATCCTACGTATCCGTTCAATTTTCATTCCTCTCCAATTTTCCACGTTGCTCTCTCCAATCGATTCGAGTGGGTACATACTCGAGTTAACGACTTCATCTGTGCTTCGCTAATCGCCCAGGTCTGTCGACGGGACAGGCATTGAGCGAGGGCTTTAAGAAAGTTCGACGAACCGGTCGTCGGCTGAGAGACATTCGTAGTCCGGTTGTAAAGTTACGCGGATCGATCGAAGCGTTGTCTTGCAGCTTTCGAAGATTAATTAATTCGTTCGTTAGAAGAATCAATATTGCCAGTAGCTTAAGATCGACGAGGTTAAAGATGAGGCAGAAGTTCCGACCTCCACCTGTCTTATCGCTCGCTGGCCTTTGCCTCTCCTATAATATCGTGGCAAACGAGCTGCTGGGAAGCATCCCCCAAGGCTATTTTAAGCGGAAACTCGTTGCAAGTTTCGGACACGCGGCCTGGGGTGGATGGATACACATCGATAAATGGACAGACAACGGTATGCGAACTGGTGTGTGCGATGGTGTGTTCATGCGAACATAAATAGACATGTATATAGAACTGATGGTCGTGAGTGGGTGAGTCGCGAAGCCGATGTACGCAGCGGCGACGTTCGAATTCAACAGCTTTGCAATATTCCGTCTAGTCGGCGCTGGCGAGTGAAACCACGCTTCGCCGGCGTTACATTATTCCGCTCGCGAGAATAAGCAGATTCGATCGTGCCACGGCAAAGGAAATTCGCATTACGGGGCCAGGGCTCGATCGTCGAGACAGTGACTGGCAGCCAGACATCGTTTCCCATTAACGGCAGAGAACGCGGCACGTTATTTGCCCACGTGGCCACTCGATGCGCTATGAATTTGAAATAACCGCCGTCACCAATCTCATAATCCGAGTAATGGACTCGCTTTAAACCAATTGGAATAATAAAGATATACGTATCTCAATTAGGACAATTTTGATCCGACTAGATAGAGTTTGATATCATACGAAGTTAACGACCTTCTTCGAGCTGGCTTTAAGTCACGCTGATTCAAATATGGTGGAGGCGTTAGACGATCGTTAGTATCTTTTCTGTAACTCACACATGTTTTACCGAATTTTCTCCATATTTTATTACATAGATAAAAAAGTAAAATTGCTATATATATGTATATATAAGATGAGATATAAGATGAGATATAAGAAAATTGATTTATAACCTACAATTTATATGTAATAGGATTTTACCCTAATCCGCTTTACTTCTTTCCAATTTGTCTCTTTGATCTCTTTAATCAGATGAAATTTCAACTGCAATTCGCGCCGACACGCCACAACTTACTTCGACTCGTTTCAACTCGCACCAGAGAAATATCAACTATTCTAGTTAAACTGGCAAATCTCCACTACTTTTGACCTGTTCGAAATCTAGACTAATTTGTCCTATCGTGTAACAACTCGCTGTGACTCTAACTTGCTTCGATTCAAGCTTCAAATTCGCTTCTATCCATCTTAACCCACTTCGATCTGCCCTTACGTACGTCAATCCTATTCAACTTGCTGTACCACATTCCGACACATTCTTACTTGCTTCAATTCGCTCCAATCCGCTCTGTCTCGTTTACATCCACTTCAATCCGCCTCAGCACGTCTCATTGCGCTCCAACTCGTAGTAAATCACGCTCGGCAAGAACCAGCCAGTCAAAGAACGAATTCGTAACAAAGAACTGTTCGTGACCGTCATACTAACCTCTCGACCGAAATTCTCCTATTTTGAATTGTACGATTATTATTTCGATTACGGCTGGTTTGGGATGCAGCGCGGAGATAGCGGTCGCATGAAATTCCAAGTTTCTTGCCTATCTGCGGTCTAAGCAGCCGGTAGTGTGACATGATCGTTGGGTAAAACGGGCACCGTGAAAACGCGATAAGAGACGAGAACCAAGGGAAACGACGATACTCGAGGAAAAGGGCTGCTCTGAAAAGCCTACCGCAATCATCGTAAGGGGATCGTCAGAGATCCCTTTCGGCTGTTACGTCATCCTCGGCTATCCACCTTCGCTTCGAACCATTTTTTTTTAACCATTCTTTCTCTGTTCGAGAGCTACGAGTACAAGCGGAACAGAAGTCGCTTTAATGGCTCCACGGAGGACACAACAGTTGCCCGAAAAAACAATTCCAGTTCTAGAATCTCGTCGCGGTCCAACCGAGAATCGGTCAGTGTTTCCAATACTTTTCTCCTCCTCGTCTTTTCTTTTTGCTTTTCGATTTGCCCTGAGCTTCGACCGTAGCCTTTTTTTTCACGCTCGTACAGTTGTTCGCCGGTAAAAGAAAAGTTGGATAGAATATTTTTGTAAGAGTTTTATTCCATGGTAATGTCGTTTACAAATATCTGGATATTTTGACTGATTTTTAGGAAGACTATGCGAATTCCAGTAGATTAGAAGTGATACTTTCTGCCAAGTTATACATTCAAATTATCTATTAAAAGACGCGTTAATAAGATATTTTACACAAAATATAGTTTTCTAGAATTAAAATTCCTTCGTCATTGAAATCCTGCCGGAAATGCATAATAAATGTACAAAATGTTTTCGATTTGAAAAAATGTAGGAAGAAATTAAGTGAAGCGTAAAATCCAGCGTTAAAATTCCACTGTCCTGTAGATTGTAGATCACTTTGTTCAGAATTAATGGAATTTATTCAAAAGAAATAGTCTCCGGAATTCTACATCTTTTATATTAAAAGATATTAAAGATGAACTATACAATTTTTTGTTCTTTAACCCCTTTGAACGTACATCTCCTGAAGCACGTTCAATTTACGGAATACATTACTTCAGAATCTGCCGGTGAAACGTTCTCCAATGATATAATTCTCCGCGTAATCGTCTGGCTGGTAATAACTTCGGCTCGCGTTATGCATATCCGTGAGCGATAAAAACTACAATTCAGGCAATTAAGATCGCTGTCCTTCGATATCTCCTGATTAAGCTGTAATCCCACTTCTGCTCCGAAGTTTTCACACACCCTTAAGGAACCTCTTACTACGAAGAATAGCACACTGAATTTCGAGAGATAAGTTTGCGCGAGCTGCGAGAGTTTCGAGTCATGCGTTTTCCTGCAAGTGTATGGGGGATAAGGAGAATACGCGGGGTTTAGGGGCGTCGGAGGCAAAAGGAGAAAAAGAAGCAAGAGAAAAAAGAAAAAAAGCGGGAGGGAGAATGGGGCAGAAGAAGAGAGTAGCGGCGTCAGGGCTTGCCGCCGCGAACTTTCGCAGATATTGAATATCTCGGACCATCAATCACTTCGACGCGGCAATATCCGAAAGTATTGGCCCTTATATTTGTTTCTATATCGCACACCGATTTATGGTTAAAGCACATCCTTCCGTCAGGCCCGGAAATCATCGTCCTTCGATCTTGCGTATGCTACGATGATACGAACTTTATATTACAAGCTCTATCTCTATATATACGTATTATTGGGTTGGCAACTAAGTGATCGCGTATTTTAAATAAGAAGGAAAATTCATAATTTTTGCTTAAAAATATGACTTTATTCAAGTAGATATTGTCCGTTTTTGTCGATGACCTTTTACCATCTTTCAGGCAGTGTAGTAACTCCATGTTCATAAAACTTCTGATTTTTGCCAACAAAAAACTGAATTAAATGTGATTTTACATCATCGCGTCAGTAAAAATTTTACCATTTTGACTGCCACGCCGAAATCATATGTTTCGCTCAGGACGCCACGGGAGTATTTTTTATTATTCAAAGCATATAATGGCAAAATAATAATAAATTGATAAGACAACATTCTTCCCCAATGGACCGTTTATGTTATTGATGGTCATGGGTGATCACCGTTGCGTCTTGGTAACACTTGATAGTGACATATTATAACAAGGCTTCGTTTATTTCAACAAACCATTCGAATTCGTTATTTTGTCGTAAGTAAAACATCCAGAGTATATTGTTGAAACGTGTAGAAGATATTAGTAAACAATATTTGCTCATTCTATATATAATAGTAAGATATGTGCACACTTCTAAGTTCAATTATATAATTATAAAGCAGCGTTTACGATTATTTTCTAAGCTGTGTTTATAATAATATTCGTAGATTACCCCTCAAAGATATGTGTGCAAACACAGTGCACCGTTAGATGCAAGATTTGTTCTCATTTTTCTTTTATTGATGTTCTAAGAAAAATGTTTAATCGTTCAATGGGACACTTTTTATTTCAAAGTATCTTCAATTTATCGGTTATATTCAAAATGCCCTAACTGTTAATTTTCATTCAATTTTTATAATTGTAAGAAGTCCATGTGCTCTGGTGACCAATGACCACCGTGGCGTCACACGAGAAACTGTGGCCGATCCAACGTGGCAGTCAAAGTGTTAAGGAGTTCTACATGAAACGAAATAAATGGTAATCTGAAGGCGCAAGGTCAGAGCTATATGGTAGATTTAACAACACATCCCAACCTAGTTCCAATAATTTTTGGCGGGTGACCAAAGATGTGTGGGACTTTGCATTATCATGCTGGAAAACAACTCCCTTACGATTTGCCAATTCTGGCCGCTTTTCTTGAACTGCATCGCTTAGTTTGGCGAGTTGTTCAACGTACACGTTTCAATTAATCGTTTGGTTTCTTGGTAAAAGTTCAAAGTACAGAATTCCTTTATAATCCCACCAAACTGACAGCATAATCTTATAGTCGATATACCTTGTAGCTTTATCTGTTACGTTCTTTACACTAAAAAGATGGATAATGCGCTAAAATTGCGGAACGTATTTTTATAAAATGAAAGAGTTTAACAAACTAGATTCGATTAAAAATGCTCAAAATTCGTAAGATATTGACGGGTTGGTTCACAGTATCAGAAGTTTCGGCTGATGCCATACTAAATGTTAGACTCGGAGAAGAGCATCATACAACTGTAGAATTCAATTGAAGCTATATCACGTGCATTTGGTTGTGAGGAAGGGGATCACACCGTTGTACACAATGCGATTCGCCTTGCTTTTCATTTCTGGGATTTTATTTGAAACAGTTCTACAATGTAGAATTGGAACTGTATTTAGATATTTTTCTTATTTCCCTACGATACTCTTTAGTCCCAGCCAACCAACGTTGACGTTTTTATTTATTCAATTTTCTTTGAATTTGACCCTTTTCCTATCTTCCTTCGTGTTTAATTCCGACTAACTAAACTCTAAAAGAAAAATTCGTTTATATACAAATACAGTAAATTTTCCTACTGTATTGCTTGAACTTACACAGCTTTACGCCCTCATACACGTTTTGAAATAGTCGTGTACATGGACCGTGCTCTTTCTAACTTTCTACATTTTCGCATACATTTCGCCGGAGACTCAAATTTATCGTAGTTTTTTCAACACGTCCGCTCACCTTTGCTAGCACGTTCTCTTTTATTTCTCCGCGCGTTGTGTGTCATCATCAGTAACACGTGTGTCCGTGTGCTTGCACAGTCGAGCACGAGAAAGAATGGTTTTATTTCTTTATTTGTTCGGCCGTCGTACGTCACGGTGCCACATTGAAATTCTCGCAGTTCATCCGCTAGCGAGCCAGCCAATTGGTCATCGACTCCTCTCGTTTGCTTTCCCAGACGCGCTCCTTCCACTTTCTTTCCTCTATACATTTGCTCCTTGCACGAAGCGTCGTTCTTTCTACTTTTACGCTTTCTGTTTTCACCATCTCGTTTGTTCTTCATCCCTTAAGCGATTCACAGAGAGATCTTGGCGGAGGTGAGGAGCAACAATTGCGAGTCTCGTTGCCAGAATGCCGGGCCAGGCAGTTGGAAGCTGTTCTTCGTGGAAAGACGAGTTCCGCTGGCTCGCTAGCACAAAGACGAAGCCACGAAAACAGCATAAAGCGTCGTTGAATAGTTCATCCGTGATGAACGTGGCGACGATGTTTCGCGAAACGCATCCGCAGGGGAAGCGTTTCATTGCTTTCGTTGGGACAATAAAGAGGCGTTGAATCGCTAAAATCCGTCGTATTATTACGCTACAAGTTTAAATCTCTTCTACCGCTTCTACGATATACCAGGGAACGGTGGGGATAAATCAGAGATAGAAGCGTTAGATATAAAGAAAATTTGGCACGATCTTATCTCGCGATATAGCACGATCTCGTTTGATATCGGTAATATGGTGCTCGATTTCGCGCCATTCTTCTTCACGATCATTGATTTCAGCCGAATATAAGAAGGGTGCGGTGAAGGGCTTGTTCCTGCAACTTGGAGAGTCGGCCCATTTCCGTCGACAGATCGCGACAAAGTGGTTCGCATGTAGACACCGCGTGGAAGACGTTGGAGCCCGATAGGGAGTCGGATCTCTCAAGATGGTTCACCTTGCCACTTTGTTGCTACGAGACTTCTCTTTTTTCTCTCCCTTTCTTTTTGTCCCTTTCGTACGTCGTTCATAGCGCATATACGGCAAGCTGTTTCTTCCTTGAGCGACTGTTAGCTAGTTCTGGCGTGGTTGGCTGCTTCTTCAAGGCAGTTCTACGCTGACTGAAAGAACACCCGTAAGAAGCAAGAGGGATGGTATAGTGGAAAAGAGCGGTCGATGGGGGAAAAATGCGAGACGAGGGAATCCGTTGAATGTTCCAAGTTTCTTTATTAGATCGGGGATGTCCATTCGTCGGAAATGGACCAAAATACCCTCGCCTTGTCCTCTTCCAGCGATCTGCAGCTTCTGTATCGTTCCTTATTCGCCTTTGTGCGTCACGTTCGCGCGAGCAAGGGTGTTTATACTGAAATGCAAAATCCAGGGAATGGGACACGCGAGCTCTAGATTGTCGGAAAAGGGGTCGTGGAAATCTAATACGGAATAAAGATGAAATCTTGGAGAAGTTTCATCGGCCCTTGTGTATCACGGTTCCGCAGCGTGTGTGCCAAGCCAGAATGTTTTTTTTCTTATCAAATATTGCTCGATCGGCTTATTCGCAAGATCGGTGAGCCGATATTCCTGGCGCAGGCCACGGCTGCCTATGCGCCGATGGAGCATGCCTCTAACATTTTCGAAGTAAGCGCGTTCCGGCAACATGACGCCAATAAAATTCCGGGCAACTTCACGAGCATCTTCGAATATTAAGCGCCATATGAAAAAGAGGAGGCGGCGTTATGCATTTTAGAAATAAGCGGGATATCTTTCAACGTAACCATCAATTTTAAGGTTGCATTATTTCATCGAGTTTCCTATGTAGGACAGCGTATGAAATATTAAATGATCTGTACGAAATAGTTGAATATTTGATAATTAGCGTCTATAGTTTCGTCGAAAATAGATAATATTAATTTTTCACGCGTTACTTCGCTAATTTTTGTAAATTTCATTATTCATCTTCTGAAATTTAAAAATTTTCTAAACTTCGTTATGACAAAATATAAAAAAGTCTTCGTTATTGATACATATTGTTTCTTATGTCAATATTCGGCTTGACATTTTCTCAAAATATTAAATCTTTTTGTTTATTGAAACGAAAGCGAGCTTCAAACTATACTCGTTAACTCCTGCAAAGCTTCGCACTGTTACAAGATCGTTTATCTCATATGCAACAATCTAGAGATAAAATGTAGTAGATAAAATGTACAATAAACGTATAGATCGAATTTTTACCGCAGACTGGTCATAAAATTTTTACAAATAAACATTCGATATGTGTATTTCGACACGAATCGAATACAAGGTGAAGACGACCTATTTTTCTTTGTAACATAGACGAAAGAAAGAATCCTTGGCTCGTCACGAACGACACGTACCACTCCATTTTCTTCCTTGGTATTTATTTAACCATAGTAATTCCGTTTCTTACGGGTGGCCACGGTTTAAGCCGTTGTTACGCGGTTTCGTTCAATTTCGCGTGCGGAAGGAAATACTCGTCGGAGTTTGCAAAAGTTTAAAGCCACTCTATCTGAAAGATCGGAAAAGTACCATTCCTATGCTAACAAGAGCTTCTTCAATTATACTTTGTCCTCTCGGTCTTCGCCGATTGTTATTTGTCCTCCTCTTTCCACCTTTTCTTCAGCTTGATTTCCCCGTTTTGCATAATCTAATTTCGCCTCCTTACCGGGCCTCGGGCATTTACCTTTATTATAATTAGCTTATTTCCGGAGTGGAAGTTTACGATCCCACTCATCGATAGCCCCGGCTAACTTCTCCGATTATAATGTTTTATGTATCTCTGCCGCGAGCCGTAATTTTATTTTCCGCCTCACAGTTTCGAACGGTGCTTCATTTCGTTCCTAACATCGAATCGTATATCTAATTGGAATATAATTATCGCAGAAACTGCGCTGACTCTGTTCCATTCACCTTGTTCCATTGTAACACATATCTTCGTAAAGAATTTACAACTGAGAATAGTTAAAAAAATTGCTACAACTAATGGCGAATTAATCGCGGTACTAGGAAAATATCAAGAATTTTCTTGATCTGAACTGTTGAATTAGATTTAAATGAATTTTTAAGTACTTCAGCCTTCAAGTTTGAACACTCGACAGAGTGAGATTCAGCTGCGTTTGACGGGCACATTAAAACATTATTTTCGTATTAAATGTTATTCATCTGAAATTTGCTAGTCTAATTCAACGATTCAGTTAGGGCTTCAAATTCGATATGCTCTTCGTGGAACGATAATTTGGCGAAGCATTCTGTTTATCTTCCACAAAGAGAATATTTATTTGTTTATTTGAATTTCAAACATTTTGATCTTCAATCCTTCGATTTCACGCGAAGTCAGTCTTAAAAATCGAACCCTTAAGGTTGAAGTTTAAAGGCTGAAAGATTCAAAGTTCGCGTATTCACTAATTGAAAATGACGAACGATGAAGAACAGATGTGCCGGCGAACAATATAAATTGGGAATAGTATCTACCGCGTGGAACCCTATACTCGTACGTGCTTGCTCATTCTTTTCGTCGCCTATAAAGTCATGGCGTTCTGGTTGCACGGAGGGCTGAAATTTACGGTTCTTTTATGGGGATTTTTATCGGTGTGTAAACTATGCGATATCCTCCCATATCCGTTTCCGCTCTCACGGATGGCTCCGACCTTTATCCCTCGTAGAATCGAGTTAGCTTTCCCGGAGACGATGAATTCTGGATAAATCGTTCGATTCTTTCGCGGCCGTTAAACGTCGCTTTCCCCTTCATTCGCCATAATACAAAATAATATCTTCTCTACGTTCTCTCTTAAGTTTCGTTCAAATTAGTCGAGCTACTTCAATTCAGCCTTATGCTCATATAAAAGGAATTAATTGAATCGAGCTCGAACTCAATCGACTTTGTCCGTCCATGTAGCGGAGGCTTGAAAAGACGTCAAAGAAGATGAGGCTTTCTGGTAGTAGAGAAGGTGGTAGATAATGAGTGGAATTCATTTTCAGAAAGAAAGGACACTTACTTTGATCTGTTTGCTTGTAGTTCGCACTGCACGCAATTGGTGCTCTTTAAATGTTTCGATGTTTCAAGGATCATTTGAAAGAATCTTAACTTCGCTTGAAACATAAAAAGATATTTCAAACTAACAAGATATATTATCGCTTTGAAGATGAAATTTATTTTATTTGTTCACTTGCTAATATAAAATAACAGGTTTACATTAGTAAAATAGTTTTCAGCAAGTGTCTCGAGTTTTCGTCAATGAGTACGAGCGTTGAAAGGATTTCGATATGCATTTGTATGATTGCAATGTATTAGTGTCAAGCGTAACGAATAACAGACAGTGACAGACAATTCACATTGGCCAAGAGCTTTCAAGTTGGTCGAGAGACTGGAATTCAAGCAATCAGGACGAGACTTTGCTCGGTGCTCTCTACGAGTAAAATCGAACTGTAGCTAATTATGCTGCAGGTTACGCGTGTACGGCCAAACCGATAAATAGCAAGCGTTCGAGGAGCGTGTTTACCGATTCGTTGAAAGTACATCGATTCCGGTGTTGGCGCGCGTAATAGTCAATAATTGCTTGATTGACTTTATTGGAATCTCAATTACGGGTCAACCGACGGAACCCGAGAGCGGTTTCACGATTTTTGTCCGCGTGTACGTTACAAGATACAGCCGTGTTAAATTGCTCGTAGACAAATAAATACAAAAGCAAACTTTTTCCTTCGTTTCCATACACATAACCTCGTGTTGATAAATATTGGGACAGCTGCTAGTCTCATATAATAATTGTAATAATTGTTGCAAATTGTCAAAGGAATGATTAATCGATTGGAAATTGTATGTTTATGCTAACGATTGAAATAGTAATAATAAACGTTTATATATCGTTCGTCTTTTAATTTGAAACCCATTGAGAAAATTTTGAAAGAACCAGATAGGAAATTAAACGAAGTTTACAACATTTTGAATCTGACTAGTGGTAAAAAGGTCATTTACAGGAAAAATTACTACAGTTCGTCTCATTTATGAGATTTTTATTACAACATAGCATATGTGGGTTCTGCATGGACCACGTATTATTTATACGATACCATAGAGGTTTTAATAAGCTTCTCGTGACTTTTCGACGTTCATCTGATTTTCTGTGAGTGTGCTGAAACATGTGAATGGGGATTTAAATATACGCAAGCTGATGAATGTATTCGACACTCGTAAACATTTTTTATAAACATAATTATGACAGTCTTGTTTCATTACAATCCTCCTCGTAAAACTTTAAAATATAGTACATACCATATGAATAAATATTTTCCATGGTGAATGTCGAAATAGATTTCGTGAGTCAGCATTATTACATACGCAGAGATGTATCTCTTTCTATGAATCCGAAATTCGACTGCAACAAACGTTACACATCGATAACCTGGTGCAGCTACTCGTTTCAAGTTTTCACGGAATGAAGTCGATGTTGAGAGACGCATCGACGTTTAAACAGAGACAGACGAATAGAGGCGGAAGCCGACTAACTCCCGGAACCACGCCGCTTCTGCGGCTAACAGTTGCGCCGAACTTTGATAATCTATATCGCTTATAGTCCGTGTCTCGACACCCGGCCGCCTCGACAGAAAAGTTGGAGATTTCGAGCTGGCTGCTGCTTCTTCGAATTTTCCTACCGTCGTTCCCACGGAAATCGAAGCGGGTCTGACACCCGCGATCTGACACAAACTTTCCACCATTTGTTACAAGATAGCGTATCGTTCGTACCAATCTCTCTCTTTCTCTCTCTCGTTTTGCGTTATGGTGTTGTAACGTACATATATAGAGTCCTGATATTAAATAACAAAAACGAGAAAATATAAATTTTATGATTTATAAAATAAAAATTTTCTTTGGATCTCGTATATTCACAGAAGCGTTTCTTTCTCTTTTCGTAATCCATTTATGCAAACGTAACCTTGGAAACTAACAAGTATAAAGCAAAGCATACGATTTATATAGCTACATACCTTACGTTCTTTCGTTTTGATAGAACGGTGCACGCGCTAACGATCTCGAGCTAAGTATAACTCCTGAAGAAGATATTGGTGAAAAAGTAAACCTCGATAAGTCAAGCTCGTTACAATGGATCCCGCGAGCCCTGGATATCGCGTTATTCTCGATCGAATCGCGTATCGAGGAGTAATGGTAACGAGACTCGTTCGAAAATATCGGAAGAAAAATTTCAGATCCCATGTGATCCGATGGAGAACCGCGAGAGAGGCACGTAAAAGCTCTTCGTTGATGTTCCAGATCGAACATTATGGATGCTGTAACGACATTTCATTAGGAGGAAAAGTTACGCAAACGATATATAATACCATTCATCAAACGCGTACGAGCGACAGAACATTAAAGACGCTCGGTTGGCGATTCTTCAGGGACTGTTATCGAGTACTAGGTTACTAGACATATTTTTATTAACACAACTGAAAACGTGGAACCTAGATGAAGATTTACTTCATCCGTTAAATCTTACAACAAGAACGTCGCTTTGAATATTTTTGTTGAGAATCGTGGATCCTAATCGCCGAAATAAATGTATAGGGACACTTAGATTACACTTAGAATTGATATCAAAGTAGTTTCAGAATTATTGAATATATGATTTACAAGATATTCGTCGATGCGTATTTGTCTCACCATCTGCTATACCATACTCAGGGCCGGTGTGACCTTTTGCGGGGCTTGAATGCACATTTAAATCCTACACTTAAATTTTACAACGAGGAATTATTTATTTGCAAATGCTGTTACATATTATATATTGTTTATAAGCAGTTTTTCAAACAAATCCAAGTAATATTTTTTCGCATCCATAATTCGCTTTCAAGGGGCAAAAAATTCAATGAAAGTACAAAATCTGTAATCATGTATGACTTTTGCAAAAAAATATTGATGTAGTTTAATTTCTCTAAAAAGTACACTTCTCTGAAAGCGCCTGGATTTTTTATCTAAGGTAGTTTCCAGGATAGGAGGACTTTATGGAGTTACACTGAGCTTCGATGATTTTTGTTACTCCTTTAAGCTGAATCATCGCTACTAAAAAAATGTCTTGCATCTGTTAATGGTATCATCATTCTGTAAAAAGTTAATTAAAATCGATGTTTTTTAACTGGGTAATTTTCGTAGACCGCGGGGCCTCTCAAAACGCGGGACCGGGTTCCGGCGAACGCGCTGAACCTGCCTTGCGCCGGCCCTGACCACACTACCAACGAAACAGTTGCACTCAATGTTTTACGAGACACTGTGCACACACATACTCCATACACTCATACTCATATATATGTGTCACTACGCGGCTAATCTAGTGTAGAAAACTAAATTACTCATATCTCAATAATTTTTTCTATTTTCGAATATTATGCGCGTTCTTGCGTTTTTCCACTTTTAAATTTCCCGTAAATGCATAAAAATCCGCAGTCTACAGTGCTAAAAGTTGGCAGATTACGATGGCTACGAAAAGGATTTGTACGTAATTGTGTTTATTGTAGCATCTACATACTAATTAATTCGGATCAAGCGTATTAAATTTCGTATCGTTCAGCAGTATGTACTTAAGTACTTTCATACGGCTACAAAAGTTTGATACTCTGAGAGAGTGAAATATGAAATCTCATAAAAAAAACGGTTCATTAAAATAACGTGAAAATACTTTTTGTAGAGTCAATAGGGATATTGCAAGGCAAAATGTGTTGCGATATCTTCATCTTTGTCATATTCATCGTTGCATTTACTAGGCCGCAAAAAGTACAGTGAAAGACCGATTATATTATCCTTCTCTTTGTGAACGCGTGCGTATGATAAGAACGAAATAACGAATGGAAACTCGATTTTAATTTAGCTTCGACGGTAGTTCACCGTGCCGTTTTAACATATTTATGCGGGTCAGCGTCAGCTGCGAGCCCACTGCTACGCGGTGAAAAATACCGTCGATAAAGTATCGCGGCTTAGCATGCCGGAAAATAATTGTAACCGGTAATACGGCTGTTTCAATGCGTCTTCGTCCCTCTTTTTACCCACGATCGTTAGCAGCTATTAATGTACTTGTATATACGTAATATTATACACATGGCGAAGTTATTAATTTCCCCCTATTACCAACTTGTGTACACCTCTCCATTTATTAACTTTCAAACTACCACAATAATGAAAATGATCAATTTATAATTTTTCAGAAATCTTTTATAATATGTTTGCAAATTGAAGTGATTTTTGACAAAATATATAAGTGAAAACTTTTTCTTTCTCTATACATTTAGGTATAAGTTTTATACTTTTGTATTTGTAATTTGTAATTTTTTTTTTGTAATTTGTAATTTGTATTTGTAATCTTAATTCGTTAATGAGATCATCTATTAACCAGAGATTTCTATAATTGTAGAATCAAATAAAGGAAAATCAATTTCAGTTCGGTCAATTTCAGTCTCTTCGAACGCGATTCATTTGATTGTAAGAAAAATGAAACGACGAATTCAAACATATTTGAATAAAACTCATATTTAAACAAAGAAATTGTTCTATGCAAAAAACCGAGAATCCAACTGACTTGTCCCCCGCCTCTCGTCTCAGTTAACGAATCAAACTTCAAAAAAAGAAAGAAATCGATTTTCCTATTACTTTTATATGTTCAATTCCTTGCGTGCGCACATCGCATAATTCTCCAATCATTCTACTACGAATATGGATTGAATTTTAACCGGATTGAATTTTCGTTTGCCGTTTCTGTTCATTCTTAATCGTCGGCAACCAGGATTTAGCTATGTAATATCTCTTTCTGTGCGGGCTCGCGATTTCGATCGCCGATCGGATATGATGCAGCCACGAATGGCATCTGTCGGCTCGCTCTGATATCCGGTTACACGAATGCACGTGGTTTCGACGATGAATCCCCCGGCTGAACTTTTTGACGGATACCCAGTTCGGTTCGCGATTCAATCGCGTGTACGTCGGCCCACCTCGAACACCGACCAACCTTATTTCTATCCGCAAAGGAAACGGTGTTCTCTGGGTATTGGGAGGCGATGCAGGTCGCGTATATGCTATCCGAGAAGCAGGATGGCACGGTTCGTCCCAGTGAAATAGAGAGACATTCTGAAATCATACTAGATATCGTCGCCCAATCGCATTTTCCGTGTCCGTTTATCCTATTTCGTTGTGTCTCGTCCTAGCCAACGTTATCTTCTTCTATCCAACGTTTATCGAGCGCGTATAATACCTGCCTTTTCCGTCGACCTCTGCTTTAACCCTCTCCTACTCGTCCAGTCTTCTCTCTCTCTCTCTTTTTCTTTGTTATATTCCGTCGTTTCTCAAAGTGTGTACGTATTCGTGTTCGAGCGCGATTTTGATAAAAATACGCGATGCTCCGTGCACACGACAAAAGTCCCTCTTCTCTCCTGGGAGAGATTGCGGGACGCTTTTAAAGACATAAAATGTAAGTAACCGGAAGCTTCTTCGTCTGTAGAGCACGTTACGTACGCGACAGGTTTTACCATAAATAGGGATGTCAGAAGGATGGAATTGAACGAGGCTGGACGATAAATTCACGTGTCTGCGAGTAGCAGGCTATTGTTTGGATGCATCGGTTACGCGATGCGCTGGCTCTTTTGTTTTTTTTTGCTATCTTTACAGGAATTTGGTATTTGTGCTCGTAGGGCTCATCGCGGTATTCGAACACACATTCTATGAATATGCTATGCGTTGTTGGAAACATTTTGGAATTTTATTAGAGAATATAATACGATAATGGGAAAATTTATTGTGATTAATATACATATTGGCAACGCTTGAAATAAATACAAAACCGTGTATACAAATTTCAAGCTATTTAGTATCATTTTGTTTAATCGATATTCAATATATCAGCGAACCTGGTTATTTAGTAGGATCATATTTAACATCTATCATATGCTTAAGACAATTATTTATGGCGTTTATTAATTTTTTAATAAATATATGTCTACAATAAATATCTCTATAATTAATGTAATTTCTATATTCGCTTTCAGATTGGTTTCGAATTTGACACGATATAATCATGACAGTACTAATGAAATTTCAAAATGTTTCGTGTACGATATACAATTTTTCTATGACAAATGTTCGATGAAGTGGTTCGTCGAACCATCTACCTACTTCTTCCGCCATGTTGATGAAATTCCTTTGAACGCGTCTGGCATTTTCCGAACACATCGATTAAATAATCACTTTGTTCCAGGTTATGATTCCGGATAGATTTTATTTTCTATTTTCCCCGGGGGGCAATTTATTTGTTCGGTTTTTATATTCCGCGTGATAAATCGCGTGACGCGGGGAATTTTATACCGGGCGGGGACGTAAAAAAGTTGGTCCGAAGTTTCATCAGATTTATGGCGACCGGAGTGGCTAAGAGTCGCTTCCCGGTCCATTTTGTCGCGTAGAAACGACCAATTTTCGCCCGATTACCGAAATTAATCTGCATTAAACGCGGTTACCGCTCAGATGGATCACCATTCGCCAACTTCGTCGAGTGCCGTTGGCATCCGTGATTTCCAACGTGAAACACCGTCTGAACCTGCCTAATGGTCACGAAAGGAAAGAGTACAATTCCCGATAGCCATCGTGTATCATAAATTTGCACGACGAGGAGGATACTCACCAAAGTGGACTGACCATAACGAATCGTCGAATTATGGGTCACACGTGGGAAGATATGATGGTAAGAAGAATTCTGTGAAGGATTTGTCGTCACAGTTGATCAACGGACTTGAAAGAACCTCAATGATCTTATATCGACTATGCATGGACAGGCGGATATCATTTTGACTTCGAGGATGATGACCTCAGTTTTAAGTAATTTTCTCGTAGTCTTCGTCCTATAGCACGTCGAATTATCGGTTAATTCTTTTCCTGCTAGAGGTACATGATTACCTAATGTGGTTTATTAAACTTTGATCAGCTTAATTGATATTTTTTGTATAGTTATTTGATTTTATTGACTAGATATGTTAAAGCTTGTAACGTGATATTAGTTTTCTAAACCTTTTGTTCCTTCGATGAACATCTTTGTCGTTGCAAATCTCGTACTGCGTAAGCATATCTTTTTAAATTTTCAAATGTTCTTCTTCGTTATGATTTTAATTGTTTAATCACATACGCGTATTTTTTTCATAACGTACATTAGAAAATTACTTGGAAGGGTCTTTCGTTCTCCATTATGTTACAGTTATGTATGATAGAATACGTAAACTAAATTTTGGCTCTAATATAACCTTTAAAATGAATTGCGGCTTTGAAATAAAATCTACTTATCGAAAAATCTGTATCATGAATTCGTTATAATATTTAGGAGATGTAATTTCTATTTAAGTCTAAAAAATATGAATTTATATAAATATGTGGAATATAGAGGAAAAAGGCTCAAACCTCGGTTTTAATATAATTTAAAAAATTAATTGCGGCTTTGAAACGAAATTTACTTCTAGAAAATTCATCGTAACTGTGTCACAGTTGCCGTGATATTTATTCGGCCGAAAGTTACGCTTATGTTGTAAGTGTATATATAATATGCCGCTGAGATATTTTCCTTCCTACGTTTTCGTTTACGTCTACGGTTTTCGTTTTTCCAGCGAAAGGGTTTCCAACGAAATCTTATTTCTGTGAAATTATAGACGACACAAGCTGGTATAGCTAAAGTTGCACGAGGAAAGGCAAGAGTCGCCGTTTCTTGAGCACTCTTTCCGGCCTCTTAAAAGAGGAAACGCAGACGTCGAGTGTAGCTGCATTTTAGTAGATTCTTTGCGCGTTTCTGTGCGAGCCAATTAATTTGTAATTAGCGCGAGATTCGCTAATGTTGTATATTTCGTCGGGGAGGATGCCTTTAAAGGCGACGTTTAGGAGATGGGGAATTCGGAAACGAAAGATAATCAGCCGACGTGATTAAATTATGATTAGACTGTCTGCGATATTACGTTAAAGAGGCACGAACATGATAACACAGTGACGTTGGAACACTCGTAAAAACTTCCTATAAGTGTATTATATGCGCTATATGAAACATTCGGAAATTTCATTTTGTGATTTCGTTTTCCTCTTCTAATAATCATCAAACACGGTACAATACCATTAGCCGTAAATTTCGCGTATTATTTCGCTTTTGTCGCACATAGTTTAATGAACATGGCAAATCAGGACACTGTACAGATATTGGTCTTGTTTATATTGAATAATTTATCGGTCTACGATAAAATTGTACCAATAAAGCAAGCTAAAAAGGACAGAGAAAATGAAAGAAACCGAAATGAAGAGATAATAAAAAAGAAAAATATGTAAAATTTGATAGAGCGGAGGGTACAATGACGGCATTAATTTCAACGTTTAATTAAATCTCGACCGATATTCCAATCTTCGTGTTAAGGATCAGCAGGGCAGCGACGCGTGCTTGATCCAAAAAGCCAGGCAATATTTAATTTTAATGCTCGCACCTAGCGCGATCCAGCTGATATACGAGCGTGTCATTCGTGGAATGGTGTGTGCGCGACATTATACATATATACTCGCTTTCGGTTCAGTTTATTTGGCAACGTGCCCAGCGTTTTCGACCCCCTCGAACCTGGTGGAACCATAGTTCCATTCACGATCGGATGGCGCTGCCATTTTCGAACAATCGCTCACGATCCACCCTCGGTTCCGTTCTTATTTTATACTTGCATGCACGGAGACCAACCAGGGAATACGCTACTGGCCCGTGTGTACCCATATAATTTCGTTCTTTACGTATGTGCCGCGTGTTATTCGCTTATTTCGTCGTCCGTACACGTCGGAAGCTGGTCAAATTTGCAACCCGTTCGCCAACGGTGTGTGTTTTTTTGAGTCACGAAACACGAAATTGGAAGGACAATGGCGCAAGCTGCCTCCAACCGAATACACATGCCGCAGGAATACCAGGGAAATACGGGAAATCCTTTCCTAGCTTTTCTATAAGAATGTAAGAATTTGTACGTGTTCCACGGCTGGTATAAAGCACGGATAGAATCAGGGACAGGGAACCGGCGTGTCTAGATTCTATCGTAAATTGCTCGATTTAGAATCCTGGGTCTTATCACCGGGTATCAACGGTGGATCTTACATAGGGTGCAAGCGATTTTAGATATTGGAAGAATGAAAAGTGGTGATGCATAACAATTTTCTGTCCAGTTTATTTCTCATCTTCTGAATAATTAGTTTTGATACTGGAAACGCTTGCATGCGAGTACGTGACTTAAGGATCAGTTAGTACGCAGTTGACTGAACGACGAGAGATGTTTAGTATTATCGAGCAAATCGTGTGCATGTGATTTTGTATAATAGGGTGCACTAGAAATTTCCCTTTTGTACAACGATATACGTATCTCCGATTAACCATCTGGTTAAAATTTCGATGCAGTCAATTGTGCGCTTAAGGTGATACGACTAAGCCATCTCAAACGTTCCTGTTTCGATATCTAAAATCAACTCTCCGAGAAGCTCACATGTATACATATAATATATTATGTTGTCCGAAAAGTTTCTTTCGTTTCATAAGGTGATAATAGATAAACAACAATTTCTATTTTATATTATTTTATTGAATTAGGTATAATCGATTTCGTTCTATTTCTGTTATTATGTTCGTGCATAATTCGATAAATTAATATAAAACAAAAAACATTGTGTTTCTATTATTTCCTTATAAAACGAAAGAAACTTTTCGGACAAGCTGATATATAAGCTTCCTGTATATAAATTCTCAGAATCCTGTTTCTCTGTCTGCCCCTTGGGACTTTAGAATCTTCGACTTTAGAGAAATATTCTGGTCGCCTATAAACTGTGCTACATTTTTTGGAATTTTCATATGTCATAGAAAACTGCGGCAAGATTTTATTCGTTCGAGGAAACCGTTGTTTTCGTCTCGCGGGAGTTGCGAACGTTTTGTTCGAAGACTAGGAAGGAGAAACGAGGTGAACGTGGGGTATACGCGTAATGCTCGCTAAGATTTGTAGGATATAGGCACGACGATCGAATAACGGCAATGAAAGTTCCCTCGTTGCCGCTGGAAAAATATTATTCGCGGGGTAACTGTTTTATCGTTGCCTGAAAAATTCCGGGCAAAAGGATGACTGTCCACCGTCGAGATTCGATTGTCTTACTTCAGCCTTACTTCGCTCCTCTGTATGTGAGACGGTGGCAGAGTGGAAAAGGGGGGCAATTTAAGGGGAGAAACGAAAAGAGGGATGAAATACGATGGGCGAGCACGAACGATAAGAGCACTTCCTTCATGGACCTATGAAAACATAGTTTTCTCTGCTTTCCTACACATACCAACCTTTTCTCTATGACGTACAGGATAGCCATTAATATCGTCCCCGACCGTACATTTACTTCGATACCTTTAGCCAGCAAGAACTCTGCACTCTGTTAATGTTATTTCTATCGAAGCTTTTAGTCTATCTCAAGTACTTTCCTACTTTCACTAAAAAACATACGTATAGGTACCTTACTCTCGCTGTATCACTGTACGGTTAGGCGACCGTTTTTTAACGTCGAGCCAAGCCAATCCCCGAGCATTTTCTCTTCGATATATAGGCAAACAAAGTTTCATACGGTGGAAATGGTCGGTTAGCTCGATACCGGTCTCTACCCCGTTTCGTCTGCACTCGATATACCCTGGTATACGGGTTGATGCAGCGAAGAAGCGGAGATCCGATAAACCTCTTGCAAAAGCACGAAGGCAGCGACAACAAGCTGATATCTACGGATTACGGACACACGCTGTATATACTTTATCCTAGCTTCCTATGTGTACGTATTCACGATAGCGTTCTTCTAGGCATACGCTGTTTCCTTCGCCTAACACACGGCGAACCTGTACACGGACGAAACCTGGTGCCTGGGTCCCTCCAATACACCCGCACCAAAGATTCTCTCTTCTCTTTCGTATATACTTTGGTATCTTTAGCCAGGGGAAGGAAGGAGCCTGGAGGAGTTATGAGACGACGGCCATCTTTAGCTAGAGGTATCCTTCCTTCCTTTCTCGTTTCCTTCCTTCTTTTCTTACGGTCGTCCAGGAGAAGCCTCGAGGCTTCCACGAGAAAACGAGGTCGTAGCACCACGAGTCCATGCGCCATAACGTCCTCTATCGTTGAGAGCCATACATCATCATCGTGTTCAACGAGAACCGGGCAGCTCTAAGTGCCTCGAATCGACCTTCGTGCCTCGGTCCTTTTATGCTGGATTCATCCTGGCTTTATCGTGCACCAACTTCGCCACGGTTCATCCTTCGTCCTAGAACTCCACACACCTTTACCTTCTTCTTTTTCTTCTTCTTCTTCTTCTTCTTCTTCTTCTTCTTACATAGCTCTTGCTGAGGGTTGAAAGAGCCTCTGTGGTGTCGTACCTTCTCGTTTCTTGATCTTCGGCGTTCGATGCAACGGTACGCTCATCTGCCTGCTTGTAGATGTAACTACATACATATGCTTTCACGTACAAACGCATGTACGAAAGTATATCTTCATAAATATTAGAATATTTACTAAGAACCAAAATCAACTTGACAAAACTTGACGAACAAACGAAATTATTTCTTTTTGTTGTTCTCTATATATATTTCATAAGCCTTATATTTCGACTTTCGGCTATTTAATTCGTCTGAAATTTTCAATCTCGGACTCGAATCAAAAAATTGTACAAATACCAATATACAGTCGTAAATTCGTTATTTTCCTCTAAAACTGCTGCAGGTAATTTCAGATCGCCATTTTGTACGTTTCTGCTACTTTGTTGCGTCGAGTATCACACTCTCTGGAATGATTCTCGAGCTTTCGGATTTAATTAAAGCGTCCGGATTCAATTCGCTTGTTGGCACGTTTGCCTTTGGATCATATCGGGCCGGACGTAATTGTCTAGCTCGCGGAAGCCAAGAAAGGGCTTTACGGTAATTGGGATCGATCTTCGGTGTGGTCTCCCCGGTATTGTTTCTCTTTAATGTATTTGTTATTTAGCTTGGATCGATATTAGGTCCTCGTGGATGGGAAATCGGGCTCGATAGATAAGGGCCGGCGGATTAGAGGGTACATTGGTCGTTCGGCACGTCGCTCCTAGCACGCTGCCCGATTGGTGCACACTAATTATACCGGCCGGCGTAATTCCATTAGCGTAATCACATCGCGGGGCGGTAATTGAACGGCTAATTAGATTAATTTAAAATTTCGCTAATTCGAGTGGTCCAATTAGTAGATTATACCAGAAGGGGGGTAATTGCTATACGCGTTCAGCTGTCGAAGAAACCGTTCAAAAATCTGCTCTTGTCGCGCGAATGAGACAAAAAGGAGGAAGATGGTGGAAAGGGGGTAAAAACGAGGTGAGAAGCGTTTGTCTTCTTTCAACGCCGGCTACTTAACTATTAAACCGTCTTCTTGTAGCAATAACGTAAGTACGCGGAGCCTGGTTGTCGTACAAGTTCAGGGGGTGGCAGGGTAGAAAGGGCGGGAAAATTGAATTTTGCCGCTGCGTCTCGAGGAAAGTGCGGCGTAAGGAGGACGTGCCACTCCTGCAAGTAATTGACGCTGATTAAAATTCCACGGAGAAGAGCCAGAGTCCCTTTCTCCGTGACGTACGTGTTGAACCGGAAAACCCGATCTCCGACCTTACGGTCGCCCTTTCGGAAACGCTATTATATCACCGGGGATCCTCGCGAAACCTTTGAATTTCCATCTCTCACGCGTGTTCACACATCTAAGTTTGACTATAGCCAAGTAAGAAAAGCGACGATCGCAATTTGATGTGTAAAGCCTTGTTCGAGTTTATCGGTTTATTTGGATTCAAGTGATTCGAAGCTTTTTTGCCAGTGTATGTTGCCTACTTGACTTGAAGTATCCTTGCTGGTTTCGTTGTCATTAGTCAAGTCACTTCACTTCAAATTGATCGTGCTCGAGTAGCTTGGAACGATTCTACTAACGTGAACTTATTTCTTTGCTCGAATTAAAATATCCTTTCAAGTCTGAGGGAAAGTTGAGTTTCACTTCTAGTTTTATGCTCACCGATGTAAACCAGATATTTAAGGTATTCGTTTTTTATTAGAATTTGAGACAGAATCATTTGAATTTAAAAGCCTTGAAATCAAGTAAGAAAACGGATATGTAGCGTGTAACATATAATAATCTGATACGATTAAGTTTTCTATGATGTTTATAATTAATTTTATATTTACAGATGAATTACGATGAGTAACAAACACGATAGCAGAAACATGTCTCGTTTAATATAATTTCATTAGTTAATAAGTTTCTCAGAATGGAGTAGGTTGTTTGGACAGTTTCAGCATTTCTCTGTATACGGATTATGAAGTTAATATGTACGTAGTTGCGTATTTTGCGATGAATATTGCACGTGGTTCAATACTGGCAGCTCTGTGTATCTCGACTGGTTTCGTGTCTGTGTATTAATCAAATGTGTAAAGGTCTCTATAGTTAACAATAATACGTGTCCCCATCGGGTTTAAAGCATACCACGTTAATGATCTCTGTTAATTGTGCGCCGCTAAGCTTTCAATATTGCAGACTTCATTAATCATTACGTTCTCGGTAATTTAAAAATACGATGATACGTTAAAGTGCGTTTAAAGCAAGCCACGTGAACCCGGAGTCCTGATTACGATTATTGTGATATATTTTTCGCCGATATTAATTAATTCGCCTCAATTTCAAATAATAATCACTAGATGACGATCGGTCCACGTAATTGTTAATAACATCGCGTTTAGACCGTTTATACTATTGTTCACAGGTAGATCAATTTGTTATAACAGAATATATTTTTGTAATAGATTGTGCAAATTAATAGGAAATTACTGACTGGAAGCACACTGCTTGTTAACTTTTAATGGAATGAATACATTGTAAATTTAAATTATTATTGTAAAATTTCTGTAGTATTGGTAGAATCAAGTATGTGCGACTGATCGATGCTGGTATTGGTTATTACAATCAGGTATTTATTGATTTTAGGTATTTTAAATATTGGTATAGTCTTACTATTAGTTAGAAAAACTCCTTTGTTTAATTCACAGTTCAGAAATGAAACACCCTGAAGATAAACCAGTGTCATACGATCTGATGATTGTAAACGTTAATTTTGATATTGCACAATAACTTTGGTATGATCACGAGCTACGATGATCACAAGGAATAAGATTCTCGTTACAAATCCTTTAATTTCGTAATTAGATTACATTCTGTCACGAATAAACCAAGACACATTATATATACCGCGCTACAAAAATTCAAGTTGAACCACAGATATTTGCATAATCAAATATCCCTCTCGAGTAATTCGACGTAACGTACAAAATTTTTTATAACAGAAGAAAATCGTCAAATTCTACCAACGCTACCTTTCGGAAGTTTTCTGTCGCCCGCTAACTGAATTAATTTCCTTTGCTCGAAACCAATTCCAAACTGTCTATACATCGTTGATCTGTACGTCGTTGAACGCACAACAAGATTGAAGGAAGCGATTACACCAGGGGATGGGAAGAATCGCTGTTGAAATCGCTGGTTATCAGAGGGTTGCTGTTTTGACTCTCGAGACCTTAGCCCGTGTTCCTGGTTATATGCATAGGTAACAACTGCATTATCCGGCATAAAATCCGGGATGCATAATGTATCCGGTGTAGATATCTGTGTCAGCCACTAGCACGTTAGGTTGAGGCTGCGTGTTCGCACATTGCCACTATCGCGAACGCGTGTGTCGGCGTAAGTTTGCATATATTTGCGATACGCGTGTATACGCAGGCCTGGTGATGGAGAAACGCATCTCCAGTTTCCCTCTCCTCGAACATAATACATAGCTGGACTTTTATCAAGTCTTAGCTCGTCTTATTTTCGCGAAAGCGTTGTCCTGCTCCTCTTTCTCGTTGTCCTCCCCTTTTCGTCTCGCGGCGGCGGATTATCCGGCTTTCGAAAATACGTCGTACATAAAATATGATGTTGAAATAATATATGGCCCTTTCATCCGGCGTGTAGAAGGATCCCTGTAGCAATGCTCTCCTATTTCCTCGTAGGATTTACTGTTTATTACGATAACCAGGACGCAGGAATATAAAGAACTCCATGAAGGATAGCTTTACCAACGTTGGTGCGTGCTTCGAAAGAAAAATAACCGTGAAAATTTCTGGCCAGGAACAGATTTTCCTACTCATAGGTATATATCGTGCTGCTACGTTCGCGGTACAGCCGAAGTTAGACAGATTCTACGATAAAAAATAAGACGAAGATGAAGAGTAACAAGATTATGTCGGAAATCTTATTTCCCACGGAAGACCAACTTTAAGCAGTCTGGTATGATTATCTGAATTTGCCTAATTACCAACAACAGTGTTCTATGTACAAGTGTAATGTACAAAGGTAATCCAAAGTCTGATTTTCAAGGAAATCGAATTTGAAAATTTGTTTATTGGTAGACTATGTCGGTTTAATTCTCCACCAACGTATTCGAGTTTTATCTTCTCCAAAATCTTATTCTCCACTTTCCACTTACTTTCGTACGTGAAATAACCTGCTACCGGTCGTCCTTTCCTCTGCCCATTCCGTCGGAAGTTAATTAAATGTACATGTACTTGATAAGCTTTCGAACTTGATCTTCTTGAAAACGAGGATTCCAGTGTAATTTCGTTATTCTTATTTTATTTTGCCTCATAAAATCTGCCTTCACTCGTATCGTGAATTGGAAATGTGTATAATATACCACACGATAAATTTTTCTTAGTATCGTTAGTTGGATGAAAAGTCCAATCGACGTTCGCCAATATTAAGCAGGCAAAGCGCTTTTGTTTGATAAGAAGAAAGCATGCACCGGTGTAGTTCCAAAATGACCAGAGCAAATCGGGAAAAACGTTAACACCGAGGACAATTGTTAGACGACGTCAGGTATTGTTTCTTCTCTTTCTTTCCCTTTTTCCTTCTCTTTCTTTTTATCCTTTTTGTTCTCGTCGGAAAATTATGGTCGGGTCAACAGAATTTCTCTGCCATTGTTATAGCCGAAAGCTCGTATGGTTAGACTATTGAATCCCCGGTGGATTTTTTTCGCCCGCTTTTTTACCCACTGGAACATTACACAACCCTCTACACACGCGTGTGCTCTCGTGCACACGTGAAAAGGAAAGAGAATGGACGGACCGAAGAATGGGTTCTAATTCTGTTCCTGCTGGAAACGGAGGTGCTGACGACGCCATAATTTGTCAGACCCCCGTAACTACCGATATGTACGCACAATTTCCACGTACAAATTCAAACGTGTGTAGGATGTGTTTACAGGATATCACGTGGTGAATAATGATTCCCTGTTTATCCCTTTTCACGATCAATTCGAATAATTTCTCCATCGAATCCTCTTCTCGCGTTTTCACTCGATTGGATCGTGTACACCCTCGCCACGTAAAATTCGCATCGCGAGTTTTTGAATAAATTAATATTCAAAGCGGATGTATTGCGGATATGGCTATTTTGTTTGTCATATATCGAGATATACAGAATGCGATAGAACGTGCGGTACATCTGGACAAGAGATTATTTTACATTAAAAAATAGCTGGAAATTACAATTTCTAGAATCGAGTCATGTGTGTATCGATAAATGATATTTCTATGGCAAAGTATTTTAACGCCTTAACTTGGAAGCTACATATTCAACACTATTCCTTATTAGAACACTAACTAATTTTAATCGATCATCATTTTTCCCTGCAACGAAAATATAGACAGATAATTCTCGAACGAGTCTCACGCTATAAAATTAGTAATCGCATCTTTTTTTATTGCTCGTTGTATTTATAGCAGTGGCGTTAAACTACAAACGGCAGTTATGAGTTAACTGTTTGTTTCCCTGCGGATAGACGTTTCATTTTTATCGAGAGCTCGTACCACCCTAGCAAATGTTATACGCGGCCACGATTGTTTTTTAACTGCGAGGTTGTCATCGAGCACAAAACATCGTTACACCATAGCAATGTGCTGTACAATTCGGAAGCAGCGAACCACGGGGAAACATTTCACTCGATACTAACACTGCTGAATGTTACACGCGCATTCGAAGGAGAACTACTTTCCCCCTGGGAAGTGCTTTCCGCTCGAATCTTGCGTTTCGAATGCAAACGCGTTATTGTTATCGTTATCCTTATTACTGTCGCAACGCCGAAGCAATAGAAGCGAAACCGAGCAAACGTAAAAAAGCGGTATAGGCGAACGTGTTAGGGCTCTCATCTTTTCTTTCTCTCTTCAGAACAAAAAGAAAAGAGAGATCGTTTAACCATTTATATTCTGAATTATGTCCATTCCTAATTTTTACTGCCATCTTTATTTTGCTTATATCTACTTAAAAATTGTTCAAAGTGATGAGGTGGATATGTCGTGATAGTGATAGGAAAGAACACTTAAGCATATCCAACAATATATATGTCGGAGATGTAGGGACATCGGGCCTTTCTTTTAGAATTTTGGGAAGATCCCCAATACTTTGGTCTAAACTATTTATTATAGCTGTACTTAAATAATAGAACTTAGAAGTAGTTGTTGTGATACGATCTGATTATGTTTGCCTGAGATTTGTGACAGTGGGCTTGGGGTCGAGGTGACACAACTGGTCGCCGAACGTAGCCACGGTCACGGGACGAACGTTTTTACTTAACAGTAGAAGTACCAATATGGAGGGACACACGCTGTATTAACAAACAAGCCCCGGTGCAGGAGCAATGGAAACAAAAATCTCTAAGAAATAACATTTCCCAAGTCTCTTTTTAACATAACTTTTATTACTGTTCAAGTGTTTAGTGGTATGATCACCAACAATGTAGATACACACTATTAATTTCATTATTAACATTTATTAATTTCATTATTGACATTTATTAATTTCAAACATGTAATCCTTGACGACGTATACTTTAATCCTTGAAGGTCATTTTTAATCTTCTGACAATTGTTTTCTACAAATTAATCTCAAATAGCGTGTATATACGTACGTACTTTCCATTTGCTGCTTCGTTCAAAGACCAAAATGTATTTTAGTTGAGTCGCGCCTCGAGCGCTGATGTCCCCACACAATTCTTGATTTCGTATTGTTTAGACAAGAATTGCGTTTGGACAATCATAGCCTGAGACATTCAATTCCGTGGGGATATTCCGCGTAGCGTTCAGGGACGAGAGAGAGATTTCTTCGACGTGATTTTCCCCGTGGCAATCCTAGCGTGCCGCACCCTACGTTGAAGGATCGCGGCTGAAAAAAAAGAGAAGGAAGAGAGCATTATATATATTTATTTTAGATTAGTCGTCGTTGACCTAGTTTTCTTCTCGAGCGAGTACTTAGCCCACTTTGTCGCCGTTTCACGTCCTCTTGTTTGCCACGTTATTCGGAAAAAATCTGCGCAGGCATGCACGCCATGCATTTAAAGTTTCCTAGAAATTAGACCATCTCCTGCATGATATGCGAAGGTACGATAAAAATTACCACGGAGACGTAATTGGCTTACATCGCCGTTTGTTCTTTTTTTATTTCTACGCTATTAAGCGTTTCGCATAAAATTTGCCATTTGTCCTGTTACGTTCTATTTAGTTGCCGACGAGAAGGTAGCGTTAACTGACTTTTAATGCAACTGGCAATAAGTTCCACTTTCGGCTAACCTGCTATGTGCGGGAATACTGGCACGGGAGACGATTAAAGTTGTTCAAAAGGAAATTAACAATATGTAATGATTTATTCAAATATTACTTGATTTCGATATTGACAATTGACTGACAGACTGACGGATATAAAATTCTTCGGTTGACAAAATGATAATTAACTCTTCGATAGACAAAATAATAACTAACTCTTCGATAGACAATGGTAATTATTCGGTTGACGAACGGTAAATAATTAATAATATTCGATAGACGAACGGTAAGTACAGTACTCGATAGACGAATGATAACAATTATTATTATCTGATAGACGAACGGTAATTATTGTTCTTCTTATTCGATAAACGAACGGTAAATATTGTTCTTACTCGATAAACGAACGGAAAATATTCTCATTGACTTCTCTGAATCGCTCGGAGATGAAAAAAACGTCGGGGTCTTCCTTTTGAAAATGTTTGGGAAGATCCCGAACGTTTGTTCAAGTGCCGACTTTGTTTGCAATTTAAATTGTCTTAATATCGTTATAGAAACATAATTAGGTAAATATAAAAACATGGTTAGATAAGTTTTTGCAAGATATAGCTTTCAGCGGCTTCAACTGTTTTTCACTTCAAATATTGTAAACACGGTTTCAAATAAACGTTTTAAATTACCTTGATTTGAGAAAAATTATCAATTTTACTTTCGCGCTACGGATCGTGCGGGTCGCAGGACGTGACACACGCCATGCATTTAAAGTTTCCTAGAAATTAGACCATCTCCTGCATGATATGCATGGGTACGATACAAATTACCACGGAAACGTAATTGGTTTACATCGCTGTTTGTTCTTTTTTTTATTTCTACGCTATTAGGCGTTTCGCATAAAATTTTCCATCTGTCCACAGTTTGAATGTGCCGGGCTAATGCAGATGTGTATCTTATATTTTATTTAAGCTGCGTCTTATCGTCCATTGGATCATTCAAACGCCAAACTGATCGACTTGATTTTCGCTGTTACACAATTATTTAATTATAAAATTATTTTCAAAGAAACTACGTCAACTTTATGCCAAGAATTTTTTAGTTTAAGACTAATTCTTACAAATCCAGAATAATCGGAGATACGTGTTTGAAAAAATAAAATCTCATACATTGACTGATTCATGTAACACTTTGGTTGAACGTTATTTCGCAGAATTAAATCGTCGATCCTCATTGATCGGCGACCACCAAGGTCAAGAAGAAACTCTGAGTTAAAAACTCTGGTAAATCGCGGGCGTGTGTACGTGCGACTATTTGGATCATCGGTATACGTAATTACATTACTTCGTCTTACTCAATCTTGATCAATCAACCGCTATTCAGAGCAAATTAAGGGGAGTAGTAGGAGGAAAGGCTGCGTCAAAGGACCTATCGCTTCCATTGCCTTCTTCTTCGCTCTTTTCCCCTTTTTCCCTTCGCCCTTCCCCTCCCGCCCGATCCCCCTTTCCACTTCGCATCTCAATAACGTCGAGTGGTGTTCAATCATACACGCATTCTGTACGGTTATTACGCGCTCCGCGGCGTGTCTCCAGGGATCGGTAATGCGAAACAATGTTACCCTAATTGGCCGTGGTACGAAATTACACAGTCGATTTGTCAACGCTCGTGGAAATTCGGCGAAAATTCAGAACACTGGGAATCACGTTTCTCTCTTGGTTTAATTTTCCATAAAAAATTTGATAGCGTAACGAGCCAGCGTTCTCGAGATCATTTCCGTTGGCCGTTTTGTTTTTCCCCGTAATGACCCTCTTTTGTATTCATAGACGACACAACGAGAAAGCCAACGACGCGAGTCACGAGGACATCTACGAGAGAAGAGCACGAGGGAAACTGCTTCCGAGACAATTGATCGACGACGAGTAAGAGGATGCAATCGTGAAGGACGGTATCCATTTGTTGCGTATCGGTGTAGGGCACACTCGCGATATAAACATCGCGATACAAGCATCATTTTTCGTCGTCACGTCAAAGGAACGATAGGCTAAGATGGAGTTATTTCAGTCAGCCAAGCTTCATCTTAAAATTCAACTTTAAATAATTGAGTTTGTTATATTTTAAGTAAGTTAGTTCTTAATACAATAACGAAAGAATGGGAAAGAACCCTGCGAGTACTTTAGGTTCAGCATGAGAAAATAACTCAAGTAACTCTATGGCAGAGTTAGCTATACGACGAGTCAAACAATCTGCATCGCCCAAAAACGCTTCATAACTAAATTTGATCACTCCATCAGGCAAATTGTTTAGTTTAACTCAAATATCCGAATTCAGAATCAATTTGGAGCGTATGATTTTTCCGTTCCTACGGGCGTGTCTTCCACGTCAGACCTTCTCTTTCCCTTTTAATACGTACATGATGGACAAAATCATATATCGTTGTACAATGTCTTATCGCTGGATGATGCACAGAACGAATATACGCAACGAATGGATACGGAACTCGAGAAGAGTGGAGATGAAGATGGTCGAAGAAGACAGCGAGGAGGCGAGCAGTTGGGTAAGTATTAAGTAGATAGATGAGCAGAAAGGGTCGATACGCGAGTGGTGTGGTCGAATGATTAGGTTAGCCGCTTCGGATATAACTTCGTTACTCGCCAAATGAACAGACAAAACCGAGCTACCCTAACTCCTTCCCATCCCTCTACCACCCACCTTACATCCTTCTAGTCTGCATATCCAGCACCCCGATAGCACTTTATCCCGATCAAAGACGACGCTGTAGGCTGCCTGCAGATACCCGTTCAATCAATTTCGCTTGATCGTTCCCGCTGTTTCTCGATCAAGACGCCAACGATGAGGAGGAACCAGGCGATCGTGAATACTGCCGATAGTTTCCGAGAGAAATGGGATCTCACGGGAACGGTTTCTCTCGCGGAGCAACGATACGGATGATAAATAGCCTCTCTCTGGTAGCTTGACGAGCGTCAATTTGGATCACCGGATCCTGGTAAATCCTTTCGACGCGAATAACCGGGGATCTTAACCGTGGATCTCGGTGTCTCTTTATGACCGTCGAGCCTAAGCGTGGTTTCCATCTTTCGTAGTTCAATTTTGTCGGAGAAGAGATCACAGTTTTATGATTGAGAGATTAAAGGGCGCGAATGCCGGCCATTGTTAAGCAACAACGTAACGTTTTATCCATAATGAATTAACGACGATGACAAAGACTTGGCGATGGAACGTACTGGAGTAGCGCGAATTTTGCAATCGTGCAACTTTCCAGGATAGGTTTACCTCGGACCGTAGGAGTACACGCGATCGTTTCACACGCATACACGCATGGACCGTACTCTGAGAGAATCTTTCGCAAAATCAGAAATAGAATAGGATATCTGTCTAGACTTTTGGGTGATATACAAGAGGGATAGGTGATATGGGCTACAAAATGTACATACAACAAACAAATAATTTGAGGCGTTTCGAAATAGTACAGGAACGCACAGCATACTCTACAGTCGTACTGTGTATAAATAACACTTAATATTAATAACAGTATATTTAAAAATGTAATTTCCTCGTTGTGGATTAAAAACTAAACTAAAATTAGAAAAGAATCCTTCCACGCGCAAAATGAGCGACGATTCTGCGAATCAAACATTCCATCACTCTGTACATTGGTCAAACGTTAGTGGTGTGAGGATTGCGAAGATCTTTCCCTTCGTGCTCCACTCGGAATATTCTCGTGTGTAACCACGCACGCCACAGTTCCTTCTGCCAGCTGTATCTCGTCTATTGTGCGAACGGTTTCAATCTGAATTGAAAGGTCCCGCGGAATATTTCGAGATATATAAATGGGCCCGGACGTGATTCGCTTTCAATAATTCACAGGCAGATTTTCAATGGTTTCCATCGAGAGATGTGTGCCGATCGGAGAAGGGCAGGGGATGGATCTCTTATTCCGCTTTGGAAAAAGGAGGGAGAAAAGGGCGATCGGGCACGATGTGAAAAGGCAGGGCTCGGATAGTACGGAGGAGAGGTAGAGGAACGCAAGAGAGAGCTGAACTTTTGCGACATCGAGAGGGTGAGCGAAGATGACGATGGTGAAGGAATGAGAGAGGGGGTGGGAAGACCGTCGTGGCATTGATCGGCCACGCCACCGCCACGGTATTCTTGCTCTGGTCTCTCCGGCACCCGATAGATGCCCTCGAGTTTCTGGAACTACATAGAATGTGACAGTATCTGATAGTTATATCAGCCTCTTAAGAGCCAAATTGATTAACTCCATTTTTCTGAATTTTTCAATTTCGTTTAATTAGACACATAATTGCCATTTAATTTCTCAAAAGAAAGGAAACACTTCTGTAAGCTCATTTGTCGAAAGAAAGTCGTATAAATAATCGTGAACAAAAGTTTTGTCGTATCATCGATCTTTTGAAAAAACTTCCTGCCTATTGTTTCGGCAAAATAAATGAAATTGTTTTTATAATAGAGCTTTAATTGACGTTCTCCCGTATCAACCTTCGTATTTGTTTCGGTGTCCAGAATCGATTGTTAGAAGAGGGCGGCTGAATTTTTCACCGCGTCGTGTATTTCTGCCATCATCGAAATCAATTTTTCGCGAAGCAAACGTCGCGAGAACCGAAACGAGAATATCGGATGTCTGGACGCATGGTCGCTGTTTTCTCACGATAATCGGATCGTTTCTTACCTAACCCCGTGAACCGACAAGACGTACGAAATATACGGGGCACGATAGAGGTCTGAGAGGGTTGCGTTTCCAAGCCATAGACGATTCCTTGATCCATCACGATGATTCTCTATGTCCGATATCGTCGAGTATCTCGGGTGGAAGTGACGTCGTTTGCGGCCCTCTTCGAGAATTCCGCTTGAACTCGTTGGCGACATTCTCGGTAACGAGGGAGAGACATCTTCGGGATATAAAAGGAACTGGCGGAAAAGAAACGTGCCGCGAAAAAAGGGGGTTGAAGCAGGCCTTGTGGATGGAACAAAGGGAACCAAGGGGCGGAGCAGCGGAGATGTTGGATCGCGAAGAAAAAAGCGCTCGTGCTCGGTCGGATCGTTTCTGGTCGATTTTTCAGGAAGGGCCTGAGCTCTGTTGGCCTCTGTGAGGTGTCGTGTAACCGGAAGCAAAGAGGTTGCGGTGACTCCGCTGCGCCACTGTACGTTGGTGGTAGGTTGGGGGCATAAGAAAGGCGGAGGTGGCGCAGAGAGGCGAGAAGAAAGGGGTGACAGTCGGATAGGGAAGTAGGTTTTCTCTGCGGCCAGGTTCCACCAGTTGGAAAACGAAGAAGAAGGAGGACGAGAGAATTGAAGCGTGGAGCTTGCGGCTGGTGCTCTTGGGGGGCGAGGGGAAACACTTTATAATTGAAAAGCTTCGTTTAAATGGAAACGTTTCTCTCTTTATGCTGCGCGCCATCGTGGAGAGGTAAGAGGTCGCCGACGAGCCGAGTCCCGGACGGTTGGAACCGGGCTGCGCCGGATAAACAAATTTATTAAAGGCATGTCGAGGTTTTGCAGGCAGCCGCGCGCGCCACCGAGTATTTCATTTCGTCCGCATCCGAAAACACGCCGTTTCGCCACCGAAACTTTCACCCCGTCTCGTGAAATTTTCTGTTACACGCCTCTGCACCCGTACTCCGTACTTTCCTCTGTCCTAGATATGGAATAACGTTGTACGTAGGTTGCTGGCGAAAATTTTTCGTCCTGTTGGACTCGCGTGTGTAATTCTGATATATGGTCTTTGTGCTTGAAGACGAAACTGCGCTTTTAAAAGACGTTTAAATGTGTATCATTCTGTAAAAGTCTATTTTGGATACTCGTCTTGCATAGCGACAGAAATTATATTTTTTAGAAATATTTCCACGATTCACTATATAGAAACGAATCTTCGGATGTTCTTTTATTGCGTTAATTTTGTCCCTAGTTTCTTTTCACAATTTCTTTTTAGAAATACTTCGATTAAATATTAAAAAACCATATGGGTCGTCTTAGTAATAAAAACGAAGTAAATTTCGTACAATACTCTACCTTTCCTCGTTTTCCGACCTAATTCTCCTCGTATTCGTGACCCGCCCAAGCACGATCACTTTCCGACCTACCAAGCATTCGCATCTTCCACTTTTGTTTCTTATTGTCATTAAATCTCGATTCATCGTGGTTCTTTCTACCTGACTCAATCATGTTCTCTCCAGTGAAAGCTTTGCTGTTCGATCCTGCAGTTTCTTGCAATCGCATTAAGAAAAGGTCGACGAGTTTCAGGCGTACAAAGAGCTGACTTTCTTTCCGCGAACCAGCACGGCGACTAATAAAATCTGTAGAAAATCATTCGAACGATAACCTTTGGAGAAAACGCTGGCAAAAAGAAACAAATCGCGCATGGTATAGGCGAGAAACGTCCAAGGAAATGAAGGAAAGGATTTTTACGAGGGAATTTGAATGGGTCGTTCGGCAAACGGTGTTTTCGACTGTTGAAATTGAAAAACTGTAGGCGCAGCTCGTGCCAGCTTGGCTGGAGCTTACCTTATGCGCAGCCAAACTGTTGGCCCCGTAAATTGCGCGTTATTGCTTTTATGGATCCAGAGGATCGAACAGAACTGGGGTTAAAAAAAGGGGAAGAAGAACGAAAATTGACGAGGAAGAAGGAGAAGACCAGGGTATAGACTTCTAATACAGCCGGGTGATAAAAATTGCGCAGTGTACGTGAAACGCATTCTGTCTGCGGAGCTTCAGCAACGTAACGTTACGCGCAAGTGGCTATCAATTTGTTTTGTATTACAACCGTTCAGGGACATCGCCGTCGTAGTCCTGATAGCGTCTTCTCAAGATCAAATACTTTCGGTGAGCCGCGCGTTGCTCGGGTTTCATTGCATAGAAATATTGTTAGGTTACGGACAAGCCGTCAAATTCATTTCGTCTATAAAAATAAAAACGACAACGTGTAATTATCTACACGAACAAACTAAACTCATACATCAAATATTCTGGTTAGTTGTATGCGGCCGAACGTAAACATATTACGCGAAAGTAGTATTTATAGCACACGTGTAAAGCCTGTAATATATTATTGTTAAAAATCTCGCACGCAAAATACGTGTTCTTCGTGCCACCACATATTTCAAATCCCAGTGTGCATTCTTGGAATCACTCCATATCTGCCATAATCGATACTTCAGCATAAATATTCACTTGCTGAATATTTAATAACTCGTTAATAACTCGTCACCCACGCGAATTCTATTACTTGGATAATTTTCACCGAAGCTCCATCGATTCCCTCTTCGAGGACTCGCGTATTACGATGCTCAAATAAATAACAGGCGCGAATAATTATGAAAATTAGAGATTTCAGTGTGCGATTATTATCGTGGCGCGTATAAGGGGTTTATTATTGTAATCTGCGCGCGTACGGCTTATTTTGTATCGGCTGTGGAACTGGATTGCTCATTGAAACGCTAAAATTACGCCTGCAACGGTGCTTAATAAAATCGAGCATTTAGTTATTGTGCCAACAGAGCGACGCCGCTGTTAATTTTCTGCATAAATATCGCCAAGACTTTATTACCGCTCCCATTGCCGATACCAACGGGAATAGTTAATGTCGTTGAATCGCTTCGGTCGTCTCTCACTTTCCCGTTAAAATCCCACCTATATATCACGTTGTTACACATTATCAATTACGTTACCCGTACACGTGTACCGTTATCCGTGTAAACGATGATTAACGCGTCGACGAATATTCTTTGACGCTGAACGGCCATTTATTAAATACTCGTTTGTATGTAGACGCGTTTGTCGCGTGCACCGAGGGCAAAGACCTTGATTGTACAATCTATATGACATACATATACTGATCCACTAAAGTATTCGAACGTTTATCATAGAGAACTTTTACGTCTTCATATCGTGTGTGTTACGTAAGACATTTCAAATAACGAAATGTTATGAAATAGCAGCTGAAAACATTGACTTGCGTCACTCGTTCCATGAATTAGTAACAATTACTAACAACAAATTTATTTATTTATGGACGCACAACGGGGTTAGAAATATGTATGAAAATTTACTGAAAAGAAGCTATCTTACTTATAAGAGGCATTAAGGCAAATTACATTTGTGTGAAAGTTTAGTTTGAACTGCAACTTCTATTCGAATCCAGACTGGAGATTAACAAGTACAAATAATGTTTCATTGCAACGATGAATTCATTCAGCCAAGTAATTAGCGAAGAAATCGCAAGTGAGAAGTTTAAAAGATCCATCGCCTATTCTCTCAAACACGTAGACTATAAACAACTTTACTTTCGATACCACGTTTATGGAATCGAACGAGAGAGAATAGAAAAAGACATCTGCAAGGTATCAGAGGAAAAGTGAAGCGATCAACGTTCGTTCGTTTTCTTCGCGACAGTTGCCAAGTACGAACACCGTGCGGATCTTATCGTATTTGCAACTGTTTCAACCTGTTGCCAGTAGAAGGACGGCGTCGCCAGAAAATTTCATCGAAACGTAACCCGGTGTTCCCGGCGGACTCGAATTTCTAAGTTCTCAAGCTTTTGTTCAACTTGCTTTCACAACAAACCGTAACAACCGAGCCTATGTTACGTGGTGCTATGCTGGTTCTATGGATACGCGCTGCTGTATACAACGTACACGCGCATCAATACGTGTATATACATACGCAACAGCTATATGCACGGATATGCACACAATATATGTATATGCACGGATGGTTGACCGTTATAGGGAAACAGTTGGTACACGGGAAAGGAAATATAGCTATCGACCATATTCGCCATCTAGCTGGCCCCGATCCGTCATACAAATAGGCCAGTTCGAGTACAAGTTATCAGCCATAGCAGGCCCATTTAAATTCACAGGCTGACGAAAATCGATTGAACCGTGAAATGAATTTCTGTATTACAATCGTGCTTTCATTTTAATAAACAAGCAATTGCGTTATTTTAAGAACATGTCTAACATAACATTGAAACGAGAAATTATGAATACCGATAAGAATTCTTTTATATTTTCTTCGATTTTGATATTATTGAGATATGTATAATTTTATGTGCTAGATTAGATTGACCGCGTAGTAGTGATACATGTATGTGAATATGAGTGTGTGGAAGTATGTATGTGCGCGGCGTCTCGAAAACAAAGGAATGTAAACTGTTCAGTTAACAGTCTGGTATGGAAGAAGGTGACGTGCAGGTGTGTATCGATGAATATCTTTGAAATCGTTTATCATAATATAATATATATCTAATATAAATGCTAAATGTAAATTTAATGTTCCTATGCCATTATTTCGGCAATTAAGATCCAAAATTCTCAACAGATATAATTGATATTTTTTAATGTTTGAAGAAATTGGAAAAAGAGTGTATACTTATTGTAATATATAGCAAGTATTTATGAGTATTTATGAGAAGTACCTATAATTTTATTTAATAATTTGACGTCAAATATTCCTTCTATATTTGAGAATAAAGCTATCCAAGGATATTTATTGGCAGTTTTCGAGAAGCTAGTAGACCGATAAAAATTTCCTAATGCAAGATACTACATACTTATTACTACAGTGTACATATACATATATATTTAATGGAAAATTAAGGACCACGAGCACATCTCGATAATCTTAAAACAAAAAGGAGAAAAAGAGAAAGATAAAGGTATTTCACCTGAAAATCCCAACCGCTAGTTACAATTTTCTTACGTTCTTCTCTTCAATTAGTCTGTCTCCGATAACTCCGTTTGTCTCGGTTACACATTTCCGGAATAAGCTTTCACACTGGTGCGGACAATACAAGAGAACGCAAGCTGTGAAACAGTCAGGTATCAATTAAGTTGGCTTCTGTTTGCGGGAAATGAGACAATTTGCAAAATGTTGGAGGCACGGATCGGTCTAGCGGACGAGAAAAAGGAAATTGAGAGGGAAAAGAGAAGGCGAACCCTCTGCGTGCAGACCCTCGTGACGGAGTCGACACGAGGGTCTTTAGGAGACCCGCTACTGACAGACTTCCGTGTTTCCATCAGAAATCTTACAAGCCTGGAAACGTTGTTGCTACCGCTGCCCGACAATAAGCAATTATTGCTTGTACGCGACGCACAGTCGGCTAAACGTTATTCGTTTTCTCGAATTTCTCCAACGCCCGTTTCTTCTTAACACGTTTATTGCACACTATGTATTTTGCCCTGGAAGTCGCGACGTCGAAATATGCTATTTCAAATTCTCGCTGATTATTATATCGTATGTTGATGTTATCCAAACGATTTACATCGTCGAAAATTTTCTTGTTCACGAAATTTCTTATTTTAATTATGCATCAAAATTTTGTTACTCGCGTGATCGATGGCCAACGTGGTGTCACTCAATAGGTTAATTTACGACGACAAGCGCGCTCGTACGGTCTATGTCGCCTTTTCTTCGCGGCTTCCTCTTTTCATCACCACGATTGGATCCGCGGAGCCGATGTTTAAGTTGCGATCTACCTTGCGCGAGACTCGCCCCGTCGATTTAATTTCGACTGAATTACCGCGGGGTTAATTGAGAAACTTAAATAACTGAACGCAAACCGAAATGGAACTTGGATATTCGAATTCCGCTGTGTGTGAAGCTGCCTCGGTTTGTCAATGGTGCTTTGATGTATACTTGATGGAAGTGTCGACAAACAGCTGCACCGTCGCGTCTGCAGGGAATTTCGGCTATATCACAGATTCCAGAGTACATATAGCGTTCGATTAAAAAGTTTCCGAGCATTATTTATAAGAGACGGTAGAAATCTGATATTTAGTGACGTTTTCGTCTCCTTCATACTAATCTTTCGTAAAAGCAATGGACATATTGGGTTGACAATTAAGTGATTGCGGATTTTGTCATTAGGTGGCAATGACAAAATTTGTTAATCCAATAGTACGAACATAACAAGTCTACTTTTAACATAGTCGAGAGGAGGGAAACAAGCGGTCATACAAGAAAATTCCAAAAGCAAATGCAAACGTGGTTTCCATGTAAAATCGGTCGATAATGTATTGAACTTTAAAATTCCTCTTTCTTCAGTTATTATATTTTTCATCGCGTCTTACATTACCATTATCACGATTCATCACACATAAATTGCCGAACTTTCCAATCGGTAACGACACGACGATATTAATTTTTATGCTAACCAATCGAAGACCTTCTTACTGCCTTAAGAAGGCATGGCAGCTTTCATCGGTTTTCGAATCGAAGGATATTCCTAGAGTTGAAAGTGCTTGCACAGCAAACAGCCGCGATTATTTTTCTTCTGGAGGCCCGCAATGGAATATGGCGTCGACGAATTCACCGCTCTTCCGGCCATTCTATCTAAACCGAATGATTTTTCCTGATAGTTCGAACGTCGACTGCATTATCGGGAGGGGTACTCGGCCAGGAATGCAATCACCTGTAATTTCTCACACCGCTCTTTGGTCTCCAGGGGGAGATTCGATCGATAGGGGCAATGTGTTTACGGCACCGAGCCGCGTCTGATGCACCCGATGCGATTCTCGTTAAAGCCGTATGTCCCTGCTGGCAGCTCGGTGAGTTCTGCATGCGAACCTGCCGGAATCAGCCACGGCCCGGCTATGTTTCATGCTCGTAATGCCACAAATTCACATTAGCGCACGGGACACTGCCATTCTGCGACCTGTGCGCGGTTAATTTATTTTCCGCCGCCACGTTAAAGCCGTCGCGAGCCGATTTTTCCCACGAAATTACGCCATCGTTTCGATAATCCCACGAACGGGCTGCGAATCGATCGGGATTTTCATCGGCAAACAATCGACAGAAGGAAAATTCTCTCCTGATGAATTTATTAGGTGTAAAAAAGGATTTCGTGCTTTGGAGAACGAAAAAAACCGATTTTTTAGGAGAGCACTTGAAAAACTGCAGGTACTTTAATTGTCGGAGTACCTACCCTCTATTCATATCAATTTTCATCCAGTTTTTGTTCGACGATTCCTGCTGTTCGTGCGATTCCAACTTTTTACCGCCGCTGCGGTGTGCTCGGTTTTCGGCTTGAAATTTTCCTTGCGCAATTTCTCATATTACTTTTTTTGTATGGTAAGAGTGGAATCATTTTGTCTACTTCAGTGAAGCTTTTGTTGGATTGAAACGTGAACAGAATGCAGTGTTAAGTATACGAGGATTTTATTAAACGTTGTGGTATTCTAGACTATTCTTTGACTTGACTATAGACTTTATACTATTCACTTGACAGGATTATTAAGATTTTACATTTATTCAGACCAGAAGAAGATATATTTCAACATACATAATACGTATGTATTTGATCGGAAAGTATTTTGAAACGTCTACGTGTAGTCGTTGCTTCTTTTTCAATCATGCTTGAGGTAAAAATAAACTAAACCCACGCGTATGTATGTACTTGCTAGTATCTTTCAACGGATTAAAGATGAAATATGCTGTAAACACTCGAAAAAACAGAAACATGTCTCAATTTAAATTATAGCTAATAGGCCGTGAAGCTAAGAACAGGAATTATTTTCTACCCTCAATTTCTGAACGAATCAATCAATTTCTTAAATCCTCTAGAATGAAACAGTTAATAAAAACAGAGCAAAGCTGAATATTGATAACAGTCGGTAGAGATTGTTAATGCCTGTAGAATAGTTAGGAAGTAAATCGGTGAATACGTTCAGCGAAGCGAATCGTGATCGAACCGGAGTGCTAATGAATCGTAAATGGAACGTTTGTCTATTCTCAACGCCCCTTTTATACTTCGAGGCTGGCCTTGTTTCGAGGACTATACGCAACGATGACGGAAGTTCAGAATTCTGCCTTTGTACACTCGTCACTATTACGGTGTTTAACATCTCAATTTCCTCGACGATCGACCCACACTTCAACCCTTTAAGTGCAGGTAAATTTTCAGAAATCGTTTACGTCAAACTTCAAAATGGACAAAGCAAAATACGAACGAAGAACGTTAATACACGTGACATTTTTCATTATTTTACAAAACACCAAGTTTTTATGAATTAATCGTATGTTAATGAAAAGTGTTCCTTCGTTTGATCTGCCAGTCAAACGTGTATTTTTCCACCTTCTAGTAAACAATTCCCGCATCTCAAATTCAATTATTATTATGGATTTTGTCATTACCACCTAATGACAAAATCCGTAATCACTTAGTTGCCGACCCAATAAAATCTTAATGCGACGACAGCTGCGTTCGACTAAATTTTCGTTTCATCGCCTGCCGATCACAGTTATCTTTTTCTTTACAAGGGATGACGTCTTCAAAAGTAATTCGATAATCGTTAGAGTATTCCACTCTACGAGATCGTTACCGATTAATCAATCACTCGATCCGTTTTTTACGGGGATTTGGTTACGTTTAGCATTCTGGTTCAAAGGTGGAGAAACGAGAGAAGAGTCTGGTGAATGAAAAGGTGTGTGCTCAGGTATTTCACGCTGTTGACAAGAGTATTACGTGGACTTACGAGAAAGCCATATTCATAGATTTCTGATAATAATCGGGGCATTTCTTTTAACATTGACGAATATTCCTGGCCGTAAATATCAGGATATCTGCTGGTTGTATTTATTGGAAAATTCTAACAAATTTTATTTCATCTTACATTACAATTAATTATTGATATGATCAGCATTTTGTGCCATAAAGTTCGCGCGATGCGAGTGAAATAACGGATTCCTAATAAAACAGCTAGAAACTAAAATCAGTGAAGAAGATCTAGTTTATGGCAAATATCAATAGGTGTTCTGGTATTTATAGTCGGCGCATATACGGCGAACATTATAAATAATAGCACTTTAATATCTCTGTTTTTCCATGTCGTTCCTGCATGTTTATTTCTTTATTTTTCGTAGCATTCGTGTACATGAATTTGGACGTGCTGATGCATAAAACGAGATGTTTATCGAATTCCTATTCGTGCGTTCTCTTGAATCTCTTTGAATTTTAATTGATTACCTGATGTGTGTGTTCGGTGAACTTTGGATGTTTGACTTGCTGAAATTTTTATAACGGGCACGCCGTTTAAACGTTTATCTTTCGGTTTGAATAAAATCGCAGGACGTCGAGGGTAAAGCACGGAAGCTTTGCTGTTCCCCCTAAAATTAAATCAGTTCGAAAATTACATTTCCCTATGAAAACGTGAGCTCGCAACAATGTCCAAACCCTATTTTACTCGACATTTTATTATTATATATAATGTCTCAACCATGGCGTTTAACCAACACGATATAATGAAATAAATACTATGAAATTGCCAATTCGTGTGTCACAAAATTGTAAAGAAATAATTTTTAAAATCTACATTTTGCGAAAAGAATAAGCGGGGCGTGGAAAATACAATAATTAGTTATTTTACCGTTTATACATATAGCGCAAGTTCTAGAATATATCAGTGTAATAATAAATCTTCTAAATATAAAAGAAGACAATAGCTTCAGCTTATAAAAATAGTAAGACTAAAATTACAAAGATGATTCAACGTTCTATAATAATATATTTACATATTTCTTAACAAAATAAAAGAACAATAAGGACAATTCTTACAATGGAAGTTAGAAAATTGCACTACAAGTAGAATAGGTCATTCGTAACACAAACCTATTTTTTACATGTCCCATAATGTGGATCTAACGAGTGAAACGAACGATCGTTGAAGTTACACCTAGTCACAGAACGTATCGTCTTTGCAGTGAAATTTTGTAGGATTTTAATTCAAGTGAGACAGTCTTTTCATATGAAATTTATACTTGATTGGACGTTATCAAATAGTAAGACTGAGCATCCTTCCCATACGATTGACTCTTCAAAGGTTCTCGTGATTCACGCTAATTAAGTGACGCGTGCGTGACTAGCACTTTGGCATCGTTACTATTGTTTAGTCACTCGTGGATTACGAAGTTTTCGATTAAGCGTACTGCCACGTATTCTCCAACTCGGGCTTGTTTAATGTCAGAAACTGATAGCAAAGTCGGTTGAAACTTGGAAATCAACGTAGTTGGATGTATCTTACGAATCGAATGCAGCGTTCGGCTTGGAACATAGACTATAGAAATTCAAGACTATACCCTAAAATCTAACAGACTGGATCTCACCGGTAACCGATGCTGAATTTATTGGCAAGTTCGTTGACCTCAATTCACCAGAAGCACGGAGGCAAAGAATTTAATAAAGTCACAGTCTCGATTCTTACGCGGATCCGACTGTGATCACGCGTTACTTTCGGGATTTGGATAATCGCTTTGCGTGGAGAACGGTTATTGAATTGATTTAATAATAATACACCGTAGGGTTCCGTGAGTTTGCCGAGAATTTCACAATCTTCTCTGTGTATTTTCGCTGGGTATTAAAACGAACGCTGTCGCTGTACGAAGGGTGGAAGAGAAGAAATGGAAATTCTTGTCATTGAGAGATTGAGATGGTAAATGCTTCGAGTGTGAGAAATAAAGAGGATGTCCATGGTCTTAGCCTACCTGAAACCTTATAAAATTATTCTAGTACTGTCACCGTTTATCGCTATATTCAGAATAGAATTTCCATTCTTTTCCAGTAAAAAATAATTTACATATGTACAGACTTTACAGTTTGAACTTTACAATTCGCCAAATAACGCTACACGAAGTTAAAGAGTCTTTAACCCTTTGCACTGTTTTGTGAAACGTGTCAAAGGAAAGTAGGATTGTATCCTGAAAATTGTTTCAAGATATATCATACACTTAAAAATTACAAAATACAACAATAGTGTGAATAAAACTGGTATTTAAGCGAATTTGTTTCTTCCTTTATTTATTTAAATTGTCTTACTTTTTAGTTAAAGTAAATTTCAAATAAAACATTTAATAGCGTTGGCAGCTGCTGGTAACGAAATTGAAATAAAATTCGCAGTGCAAAGGGTTAAATCGTGTAAAGTAAATTCAACTTCCATACTGTTACGAATGACGGTAGGAATTCCAGAGATTTTCAGTCAACGTGGTAAACACGAAAAATTGAAAATTATAATAACTGTTGCATTGGTGGTGTTTGTGAAAATCCAGGATGAGGAGGGGAAGCGATAAATTAAATACACCCTGAGCTCACTGCTTCTAATATCTTGGAATATACGATGCAGGTGTATGTCTAGAACCATACGTGCAATAGAATACACGTGCACTCTTTAGTTCGCTCTTCGTGTACTCTGTATCTTTAACGTAGTTCCGTTCTCCCCTCTCACCCTCTCGACGACCCTTTCGTTTGGTTGAAAGGTACGAGAATCTAAGGAATGGAATCAAGTGGAGTAGGGGTTGTATCGAGCGAAATTCTGTGAGGCAAGCGGAATTGCTATTAGAGGGAAACGAGCCGAAAAATGTCCACCTGTAATAAGACCAACTATTTCTATAGTGAGCGTGATGCATTCTCAGATACACTTTGGTATTATTAGGTTGGCAATTAAGTGATTGCGGATTTTGTCAAGACCGCCTAATGACCAGTTTCCAACCCAATAGTATCTGTGCCTTTGGGCAATTTTTGTCGAATTTTCTTGCGTAATTAAAACTCGTGAAAGAACATTTTTGTTATCTCACATGGTAAGTGTTATCTGTAGGATAAAGTTTTTATTGGAGTAGCAACAAAATAACCAGAGATTATTAAAAACAGTTAAAACGTCTATTGTTGCTGCGCATGCTGTTGTCTATTTGCCAAATGCATAGATGCGATGTACAAGTTACGAACGGATGGTGGATATTTATACATTTAATTGTAAATTTAATTATGTAAAAATGCATAGAGCATATATGACGTGTATACAAAATATAGAAAATATGGAAAGTACGCGTTACGGTACCGCAGTGAAATCAATTTCTATTTAAATTTCACTTCGTTGGTTAGGTTAGTAGATGGTAAATTTACATAAATAACCATAGTTATAAACGTTGCGTAGATTAACGAATCCAAATGGAATCCAGTTGGAAAGAGTTAATCGGGCAGGTATTTTAAGCGTAACTCGCGTAATTCGTTTATTGTTGTAGTTACTCGGGCAAAGTACCGTCAATAGCACGTGCTGCGAATACCGGGCCAATTGCCGAGCCGTATCTACGCGAACATCGCGTTCGCGAGGTACGCGACGTGGCAAGGTAATAGGATCACGTTGCAAGTTATACATTAGATAAGTTAGCCTTACTATCCGACAAAAGGTTCTTCATCAGGCGTAGTGACATCGGGTTAACTAATTGTAAGAGAAATTGCACTGTGCAGGTATTAAATGCTGTTGTGTAAGTTTAAGACAAATGGGTAGCTACATTTAGATTTATACCAGACACTCTATATTTGTAAGATGCTTTGTGTGTATACGTTTGTAAGCGTTTTAAAGTAAAATAGTGTTTTGTTAATCAAGTTTGCCTTCTTCATGTTAGTCGTACTTTTGAACCTATACGTTTGGAATAAGCTAACAAGTAAGTTAACGCTAGAATTACCGATAGTTAACACGAAGCTATTTCTACCAGAACCAGTCAAAATGACTCGTCTTTTAAAAAATACGCAATAATAGAATATTTTTATATTTATTGATTTATTATTTTCTTACGGAAGCAATTCCATGTCACGTAGTACATTTTTGTTATTATTAATCCATCTGGGACCATGATCCCTAAACGAGAGTTAACACATTTATAAAATTGTAGAATCAGTTATTTTGACTGGTGTGGTAGTTCTAGTATTAAATAGAGCTAATTAGTATCCAAATTTCAAAATTTCTAGAACAATGTATAAATATTTTTGATACTCGGTATTGGGTATTCAGTATCCAAACGTTAAAATTAAAAGAATAGCGCACAAATGCTTTTGGTATCTGTTGTACCTACTCTTGCAATTGACTGCTTTCGGGTTACCAATTAATAAGTTTGTAGCAACTCTACGGATACTGTTAATGTTCGTGGTAAGAGTGAAACTTGAACGAGACAGAAGACAGACGATAGAGAATCACATAATTCATAGGAATAGCGTTTGCCTCGTTTTCTGTCCTTCGATCGTCGCGTTCGTACAAACGGTTTCGCGCGTGTCCAATTTGCCACGGGGTTAAATTTTACGCGGCGCAGTTTTTAATGATTTATTCAGCGAGAAATTGAAGCGAAGCTGCGTGTTGGCGCGCGCTGCTCGTGTAATGGGCGAGAAATTCAAGCGCGGCTCGATGAACGAACCGTTAAAAGCGGCCCATACGGCTTTGCACACCGTGTGCATCGCTATCGGGAAAGACGGATAGCACCGTGGAAAATAACGCGTAATGAAATCCACCTTTTAAAGGTGTCACCGACGCGTGACAATGCCTCGTCGTTTTAATATTCATTACGGTAGCCCCGAAATAGAACGAGAGCGGAGGCTCGAGCTAGAATTTTATAGTTCCAACGACATTATCGAACGTCGAATCAGACCACAATTCACGTAGCCTCGGCTTGGTTACTGCCACGAACTGACGTCGTCGCAACGAACAATTGTTTGCACGCGTGATTATTTACGCGACCGATGAATACTCGCACTTATAACCGGCGCTCATTCGTCGAAGGAACGGAACGCATGCGGCTACTGATTGGACAAATTGAACCGGTTCGACCGTGGTTCGCTTGGAAACTTTCAACGTGTGATGGAAAAAAAGGAGCAGAGAGAAAACAGAGGGAAAGAGGTTGAGGAGAGTTTGGGGCTTGCATATGCAACGCGAGCCTCCATAAACATCGTGCATCCAGCGTGTTCTCTGATACCTGTTTGCTTTCAATCCGCGGCTATTGCACGCATCTAGCTGACAACACGTCGAGAACTCGATTCATCAAGCGTGCGTGCGCTGATAGTCAACTTAACGCGCGTTTATTCTCGGCGCATACGTTGTTAATTGTTTAACAGATCGAAGAAGCAGAATTTTAGCCGCTTCACGTAGGTTTCGCTTGGCTTGCGTTCAGTGAGCTTTCTAAACACGTCGCGGAATATGACAAACTTGACTACATTCTTTTTGCGATACTTTCGCGATAACGATAACGCGCATTCCTTCGTACGATGTATCATACTTGTGGTGTACTTGTATCGCTGATATAAAATAAATTAACGCAATAAATGAATGCACGTGTTTCGTGTATTAAAACTGAATAGAATCGAACGAAGGTAAATCGTTGATTGGTTAAATTGGCCTAACCGATCGATTCATACGTGAGATTCAGCTGGGTCAAGAGCCGAAAAACAATCGAAGCCAATTCATCACCGTTTCGGACGGTAGCCGGCGACGAAGGTGCACGGGGTTGATGTATACTCGCGATATAATTTCTACCTTCTGCAGCGTTGCACGTGAAATCGGCTTGCAAATAAGGCGGCGAGAAAGGGCTCGGCGCGGCGTGTGTGGCGTACAGAAGCCTGTTCGTACTGCCATTCGTCTTGGAGTTAAGCGGTCGGGTACTCTCGTACAGTGACAAGCTTTGGGACAGGGGGTTGAGAGAGGATGGGTTGGTGGTGGCGCGTCGGGACAGAAGGGATGGGTCTGTGGAAGGACTGGGAATTGGGTGGAAGGCCTCCCTCGTCTCTTCCAACCATTGTCTCCACGAGTTCCGTTGTTTCGCCTAAATCACCACTGCCGGCACTGAGAGCTTCTCTTCTTCCCCCGAATTCAACCCTCTTCCATCGGCCAGCCGACTATACCGCACACCTACTACTCTGCCGCCCCTTTTGTCCTTTCCTCCTCTTTGGTTCCATTGCGCTGGCCAAATCTGTCTCCTTTTCTCTTTCGACTTCATTTACGCTGGCAGCCAGCGAGAGGGACGTCCTAACATTTAAATACCAAAGTATCTGTGCCTCGCGGCTTATAGAACTGCCTTTAATACCGTCCCTGGGCCTGTCTTACCGAGAGAGTTTCGCTGCTCTTGTCTAGGAGAACCCAGGGACTGGAATTTATGCAGCAACGTTGCGCCACAGTGTTTCTCGTTATACCGCCCTCTTACCACCATCTTTCTACCCCCATGGCCGCGAGACCCATATTTCGTCCCCTGCCCTCTTTCTCTTCGGACGCTTAGATAACTCGGCCCAACGTCACGCCACCCGGTTCCTGGCCTTTGGTCATTTTTCTTCCCTAACGCTGCTTCTAATCCTGCCTTGATTATATTTCAGGGACCTAGATAAGGTTGAATCCTCTATAGATTGCACTTTATACCTTACATCTACTCCTTCCCTCCGTTTTTTTGTTTTTTTGCTTCTTGTAGAAGTCTCGGAGAAATTAGCGAAAGGATATGTTTTGGTTTTATCAGTGAATATTTATAAAGATATTTAATAACTTTCTTTTAGACTGTCTTTTATTCTATCAGTAGCAAAAGATCTTGCGGGTGTGTCGTTAAAGAATTTTCAAATAAATTTTCGTATCGCGCGCGAATAATTTATTTATATTTTCAACTTCTCCTCTTCTCGCGATTCATTTCGAATCGTTTCAATTTAGCGTACTGTTTATCGAACTTCTACGAAACTCGTATTTCGCGAATTGTAACACGAGCAAGTGGTACCGCGAAGGAAACATTCGGACAATAAAGTTTCCTAAAAATACAATTAGTTGAGACCGTAAGATCGCTATCGTAAATGGCTTAAGTCTTTTACACAGTAGCGCAGCTTAAGAAATGAAAGAGAATTTCGCCGACACCTCTGGTTGCTTTAATATTTTATCCAACAGAATTGTTCGCAGTACGCCTTGTTTAAGGAACCTTAATTTCGCTTCTCGCTTGAAACCTTCTCTAGATAAGATGCACCAACTCCTGACTGTTTGCCATTCTTCCTCGAAATTCTTCTTGCGTTTACCGAGCTTATTAAAGTTCCGTTTTATCGTACGTGGTCGCATAAAGCAGAGACCTTGGTGTTTTCTCCAGACAGCCATACGAAATATTGCGTTCCCCTTTTCATCTCTGACTGGATGTTCCACTTAATTATTTATTTAAAAATAATTTATCTTTGCAACGTTAAAAGCGGGTTAGAGTTTACAATGCAAATGAGAAAAATGAAATAGCGTGGCTTGACACATTTTGCGTGGGTTACGTAAAAATATATCCTTTCGTTATTAATAGACTGCGCATGTTTATGTGCAATTTGCGATCTAAATTCGTAGAAATGTATCGAATAAGATGTACAAGAGCGAAAGTAAGGTATCTGTCATAACATTCACAAGAAAAATTCATAAAATTCGATCTACTTTTCGATATACATCAGATAACTTTAATATGTTTTTATCTAAGCCCTGTATTTCTTTACTTACCTTCGTAATATAAATTTGCATAAATACTCGCATGGTTTAGTTGCAGATCGCTATTTTTATTTTCTCCACTTATTACAATATATCGCTCAATGTTTTCAGCTTTTTATCTCAGTAGAAAAATATCTCGACTGTTTTGTGATTTACAACAATTTTCCAAATATCACGATCTTAACTCAAAAGTCAGTTTTTTACGGAGATCGCGTGATACAGCTCGAAATGTATTAATACGACGCGCGTTCCCTCTTCCTATATTTTTATTGATCTTCGTGTTAAAATTCCACGACGCTCTCTCTATGAACCTGCAACGTATCTCACAGTATTTCATGGTTCTCAAGCCGACAAGGTGGTTTTATCGTTTCGTGCATCGTTCGTAAATACATTAATCCGTAGGTGGGACAGCTCGTTCTCTTCGACTAATAGTAATAACCCCGTCTACGGTGATATTTCATACGAGCGACGTTGATTAAATTCTCGCGGAGTTTAGGTTTACGTTTCGGCTTTATGCGCCGTGAAAAGTTATGAGCGTCGCGTCGCGTCGCGTCGCGCGATTTCGATACGTTCGCCTCAGCTCGAAATTTGTTTCTATACACCCGTCATTTCTTTCTCCAGTCTTCTATCGTATCTTTTCAAAATTATACGACAAAGTGGCTTGCTTGGAAAAATAATCGCCGTCGTTCGGTGCTTCCGCTTTACGATCTCGACTTGGTGAACTGTACTTTATTATTTTGAATGAAATATACATGGAACGATGGTTCCTTTGCGAATGAGTATCTTGTTGTTCGCGACTTTAAAAACAGGAACGTGGACTACACGATTGTTAAAAGTTTACTCGTTTGCTAAGCTACTACGATGGTTGGATGTTTATTTTGTCACGTTACACGAAGAGTCTGCAACTTGCGCCCACATTTTATTTTCCTTCATCACGAGAACCATCGTAAGAAGAAAGTTCTATTTCCGATCGGCGGTTATGCGTCGAATAATGGACAATTGGTTGAATTCTTTAGACATTAACAACATCTACGAATGATTATCGTCTTCGATGTATTGGAGAGACGTACACGTCACCCGTGTTAACGATGATAATCGTTCGCGTAGGGATCGAGAGTTCGCAAGTTTATGGTGAGCCAGTTGTCACTGAGATGCAGGAAGAAGCTTTAAATTCTCTGTTAATCTTCGAACATTAAAAGCTCCCTTGGTTATAAATAAAATTAAAATAAAATATGATAAAAGCGAAAAACCGAAGAATCGGATATAGCGAGAGAATCACACCCACGGCATAAAGTCGGATTAAAACTATTGCGAACGTGTTAAGAATGATGGTTCGTCATGAAGAAAAATACTTCTCGTCGCGTGTGAACGAATGTTTGCGTTTGGTCGGTGATTATCACGAATACGAGAGCGTAGACTGGTGTCATAATGCACTGCCTGCGGGCACGTGAATGGGGAACAAAAGCCTTCCAACCAGAAACACCTCGGACCATAGCTACATTAGACACATTACGAGCAGAAATGAACGACTGGCAGAAAGGGAGGGCACACTTTGTCGCGCGTCAGCTCGTAATAAAGTCAGCCTCGGTGTACAGAATGCGAGAAATATTGCTTCGTTGTTCGTTCCATCCCTTCTTTCTGCTGTTAGCCTTTCCTCAAAGGAAGCAGGTTGCGTGAGGTGAACCTAGTTTGTCTGCGCCAAAGTCGTAAAACGTCGTGTTTCTTTCTTCTAATTTTGAGTTGGCAAGCTTTTGTCCGGCCTTTCGAGACTGCAATTTGAAATTGTAGAGTAAAAGACGGAAGAGAAGACTTTAGTCTCGTGGACCCCACAGTGCAACCACGAATGTCCTCATGTCTGGCTAGTAAGAACTTTTGCTATTCATATTCTAACTTTTCGCTACACCATTTCAAATGATTTCCTTCTTTAACTGAAGAATGTTAACGAATAGAACGGTGGTGAATTTATACTAATTTAAATACTAGGTTGTCCGAAAGGTATCTTTCGTTTTATGAGGAAATAATGGACGCATAACGTTTTTTGTTTTATATTATTTTGTCGAATGATCCATTTTGTTCTGTTGGGATAAACACTGCGATATTTCACAGATTTGGTTTCATGTTTGTATGAAAGTGCACTGTTGTAAAAAACACGTTTGCAAAAGAAAGACGCTTTTCGGACAACCTAATACATATGAATTCCAATAATAAATCAACAACGGCAAATTTCTAATAATTTTATGAATACGACTAAAGGAATGAAATGTGCGTACATTGTTGTAACTACTCGAACGTACTATACTTTGCGTATGTTACATATATTTTTATTTTATGCGTATTCTGTGGTATCCTTGTACCTTTAAATTTCTCACGGATGCATAAGCATCTACAGTTTAATAATAAATATAATAATAAATAATTTAATAATAAATAATAAATATAATAAATCGTAAACATACAATAATAAATTATCGCACGTTTTTTAATAAGTATATGTATCTTCGATTTATAGGCCGATAGCTGTATATAGAAAACGTATTAATTACGTATCCTAATTATTAATTTGCTATCAGTCTTCCATTCGCTTTGGAAAAATTCACATATCGTTAAGAAAGGTCGATCAAAGTATCCTGTCGCTTAAAGTTGCCAAGTGTATGCCACTTTTACGTATACGTTTCGTCGTTATGGCACGAGGCAGGCAGCTATATCTACGTTCGCTTGGCTTGTAGGAAGCCGAAGGTGGCAACAGGGACTTGTTTTACGAGCAAGATGAGCGTACGTGATCGGACTGGCTGGAACTTCTAGCCAGAATGTTTTTACTCCTGAAACTTTTTTAGGGGTCATTTCGTTTCGGTGCTCGTCACGATGTCGTGGATTTGATTTCCACTGAATTTACGAGTTCCCTTGGTGCCTTAATCCTTGGGGCGAAGAGTGGTCTCAAATAGGGATGAGCTTAGGGTGACGCGTTCGTTTGACAGAATTAAAAGCGACGAGCAGAGATTTCGACGATTATGATGGTTGCAAGTTTGTCTTAATTGAAAGGAGCGTGGTAAGGTTATTATGGGGTGTCTCAAGATGTTGATGGTAAGGTGGCCGAGGGTGAAGTATACAGGGAAAGTTTGGACGATTTCGGATATGACAATGATTTGATGAGTTAGCAAGGATCAAAGGTTTATTGTCGATCAATCGTTAGTTATATCGTTTTTAGTTATCGCCAGCCACGTTCCTAATTGACTCATATTCGACAAGGTATTTTTTAAGCGAACCTTCTTCGCCAGACTAAATTTTTATCCCAGAGAGTATATTTTCTATAATGAAAGTGAAGGGAATGGAATTTATATTACGCAATAGAAAATAGAAACTTGAGTCTAGTACGACGTACAGCTGCAAAAAAATACGTTCACGAAATTCTGAAACAGATTTTTCTCATAGATCGTACAAAGCACAATACGTAAAGTGTTCCGAACGTGTATCAGAAATAATACAAATTTTATCAGCGACAACTGTACTTTTAAACTGTACATTGAACTATGAACATTGAATTATAAATTATGCGAATAGGAAAACTGAGAATAATCGAAAGATTGGTGAAAAAGAAACTGCCTGTAAAAGAGTGTGAACAAGAATATCGGTAAAATTTGATCACACGTTGGTATACGTTCTTCGAAGCACAAAATACGTATATTCTCGTTCATTTCCACGATGAATAGGCTTCTCCATAGTTAGACGTTGTCGAAATTCCAGCGCCGACAGGTAGTCTCTAGAATTTCAATTATCTCAGGCCTATCTCGTGCGGTGTGCGTTCGATCCTCGTTGCAAGGGAGCCGAGGTTCACGGTTCGTCAGGCCTGGTGAATTCGATTCGGCCGCAGCCCTATCTCGGTGCCCTTATTTTTCGTCGACAGACAGCGGAAAATGCGCGGCAGCAGGGAAATCCAGAGGTCGGACTTGGAACATGGCATGCAAACGAAAGCAATGGAGAAAGGAGAAAAGAAAAGGAGGGAAAACGCACGGCTAGTCACCTCCTTTTCTATCGTCTTTCACCCTAGCGAACGAACGATCAGAGGGATGAAAGGAAATGGAAAATAATGCGAGGTTGGTGGAAAGGCACGCGTGCGCGCTCTAGCAGTGAAAACAAGGAACATAGGGGGCAAGGAGAAGGGGAGAAGCTGTCGGAGGAAGGAAAAGATGGAAAGATGCGGAGTCACGAGCGGCAGCGTGACTTTTCAGTGGGCTAGGCGAGCCATTAAAGGCGCTCGCAAAACAAAGCTTCGTTATAAACCTCGAGAAATACCTGCCATCTTTTACTTCCTTTTTTTCCCCTCCGGTACGGTCTTTCCTCTTTTCTCTCTCCCTGACTTCTCCACGTGTACACAGAGTTGCAGCCTCGTTCGCCGTTTCTATACGCAATAATAATAAATGGAGAGTTCTTTACGGTCCTAGCCCAATAACTTTTCGCAGCAGCCTGTGAAAAAAACCTCGAAACGATGCCAACGTCTCCTCCAGATTCTGCCTTCCTTTCTTATTTTTTCCCTTTCTTTCTTTTTTGTCTCCTTTTTTTCGCCCTCGACCTCGTATGGAAAACTGTTTCACGATTTGCATCACCAAGGGAAACGATGTACTCGCGTGCAGGTACTTCTTTTCCTCGCAGAGGAAAGATTATTAAGATTGTTAATTGAACGGTAGAAATTACCGTTACCTGGAGAGCCACCTGGGATTAACGAGGGAATTTTTTAAATTTTCTTCCCGTAAAAATGAAGCGTAAAGAATTGCATCCACTCCATTCTCGCCGTCTTCTCCGCTTCTTCTATGAAGATTCTCTTCCCGGGGAGACATTACGAAGTCGCGAATGAGACACGGAAGTTTTTAAAGTCACTTTGTTCCTCGCGGGACAAAGGTCGGGCTCCCCTGAGAATAATGGATAATCGACGAGCTCCTTGATTCTCTATTATGGCGAAATAAAAGAGCAATTCGTCGAGAAGGTAGACTCGAATATCGGCTTTCCCTTCTCCTCTCAGTTGGCTGTTTCTCTCGTCGAGGGGAACGCGACTTCTTACGGTGCAAGAATATTTTTTCATAGTTAAAATTTACTCGAGATGATTCTTAGGTTTATTGAAATTAAAAGTAGGCGAAGCACACAGTAGATTTCGTGCTTTCCCCCTTCTCCGCTACTGTTTTTAATATTATTCTATGGATTTAAGAAACTTTAGTTTCCTATTTTAATTCGATTAAACGACGAGACAATGGCATTATTGAAAAATGTAAATGAGTTGCCTTATGCGTTTTTTTTTGTCAGACTCGCTACACAAATGGACGACAAGAAAATGTTACAATGAAAAAAGAACATGATCTATCGCAATGTTGTAAATACTTTTGTTTCTTTAAATCTCATGAAATTCTAGAATTTATAACAAACATCGAGGCTTATCGATGCAATTCATTTTAAACTTGGCTCAATGTAATCACGACAATCGGTCTTATCTTTCGAAATGTTTCCTACGATACACGCAATACAATGACGAACACGAAAGAGTTTGTAAAACAAGACGATATAATAGTAAAAAGACGATATAATTTCACCAAATGGATTTACATCTAATAAGCGCAATAAATAGACACGAACGTTATCAATAACGTAAACGTTTTCAGTAGAAAAGTTGCTAAGATTCCTAGCGTAGCGTTTTTAAACTTTCTTTTATCTGCCACTGTACACATTCGTACAAAGTTTTGAAAAACGTTGCAACATTTTCACGAGTAACTATAGTTGGTTTAAAGGATCGTCGCTTTGAAATGGACATGGTCGATGACGGTGGCCGGAACGAGGTCGATTTACCTACGAAATAATCGTCGGCGGATAGGAACGAGTTGGCGGAAAGATAAATGGGACTCGCATGTCCTGCGACGCGGAAGATTTCCCCCAGGTTTTCAGGAATACGAGAGACGTTTGACGTACGTGGCACGCCGACACCGGCGTAAATGCGAGTTCACAAGGCAACTGGGGGGATTCCCAGGCGGATTGAAACGCGACGATGTCTGTGCGCGTACTGGCCAAGATGGGATTCGGCGCCGGTCATTTTGACAAAAGCCGCAACGTTCAGGAAGCAACGAGCAACAATATACGCGAACGAGCTTCCACGGCACGTTTGGGAACAGCCGGATGCATTAAAACCATGCATCAGTAGATTAAAGTAAAATGAATCGAGTGGCGATTCGCCCTGGACACCGAACCAAATTAATTTTGTGGTAGAATTCTCGTATATCGTGTGCGGATGCAAATTATGAAAATGGTTATACCGATTTTGGAACAATGGGCTCTTATCCCACATGGGATTTTATCTCCATGTTTCTTATTCGATCGGTTCGACAATTCGCGTAGTCTTTTTTATTTTATATCGAACGCATCGTTCATAAATATTTGGATACTTGCACGTTATATCGTAGAATAAACAGGGTGTTTACGAACTATGGTGGACGGTGATGGCTGAAGCAATTCGAGACGAGGTATATCTACGTGATAAAATAAATTCAAAATGTAGCACAACATTGTCTCACACGAAGCTTTATTTCTAAATAGAAAATTTGTTGAATACATTTTCTTTAAGTCGATCAGTCAAGTTTCCTTTTTATTATGTAATTTGTACTTTACAATTTGTCCAGCTGGACATTTGGTACATTTTTCTAGCTTAATTGCTAAATAACATGTGGATGGCTATTCCCAGCCGGATACCATCTTCGAGTTTGACTATTTTATTTCTTTAGTGAGGTCAGTGTGGTGTTTTCTCTTTATAAGAGATCTTCTTTTTATGAGAGTTTTATTCGCTTCAGCAACTAGCTGGTTTGGACATGTTGCTGTTTTTTACTTGTATTTTTCTGCGTACCAGCCGATTTCTTCTTCGACCGTTGGTATTTTTAAGTCTTTGCGTATATCCTTGTTTCTGACATACCATGGGGCGTTTACTATTGTTCTCAGTATCTTCGATTGTAGTTCTTCTTCGACTCTAGTTTATTTATGCGGCTCACTGCTGCTGTCCCCCATAGTGATATTCCGTACGTGCAAATTGGTTTTATTATCGTTTTGTAGATTTTTAGTTTATTTTCTATACTGAGTTTAGAGTTTCGACTAGTTAGCCAGTACATCTGTCTTCTTTTTATCCGTATTTTGTCTATAATTGATTTAGTATGTTGTGTCCATGTACGTCGTGTGTTTTAAGTGGAGTCGTAGGTGTTTAACTTATGATATTTGGTGGTTTTCAATACCACCTATTGACAAAATCCGCAATCACTTAGTTGCCGACCCAATAGTATTTCTTCGCATTCTCCTTCTTGACACACTATTTTTAACTTTTTAAAATAAATTTCCACGGACCTTGGAAAAGTTCAACCCGCCACTTACTATAAACTCGGTATCACGATTTTTTTTCACTTTTCCTTCGGTTACCGAGAACGATGGAGAAGGTGGAGGCAGTGGGTTGAACGGTCTACGAATGAGCTTGTCTCGATTTACAGCCCGCTAGGGACAGATTTCCGCTTTAAAACAATATCTTGCAGACTTGTCGCGAAACTGGATATCAGAGGCAGGAAAGAAGCACGGCAGAGGGTGTGTTATTTTTTCCAATATGCAGCCTATGGGATGGGCGGCGTTAATAGGGCGGGGGGTGGCTTTCAGGCCATGATACCTTGCCTGGCCCCAGGGGCATGTAAACACCGGAGCGACTCGACGCCCTGTCAATCGACTACTTTCAGCTTCTAACCTGCTTCTCTTCGCTTTCTTTGCTTGCTTTCTTTTATGTATAGTTTCGTATACAGTCATCGAGAAAAGCCTTGACTGCCTATCTTGAATGTCAGTTTCGAATTTCACGGACAATGGACTGTTTCGTTTGCCCACGTTCTCGAATTCGAGGGAAACCGGAAAGGCTTGAGAGAAACGCGAGAGAGGCGCAAACACTGGCGCGTTGCGCGTTTTGGCGCTGCTGAAAGCTTCGAGGATTGGAATTCGTGCTGAAATCTTCAAGTTGCAAGGTCCAACAAACAGTTAGTTTTTATCGACTTTGTCCCTTTTTGATAAAAGGTAACCCTTTCTGTATTATCCGCGCGAAGATTGCCACGAATATTCGGTTGAAGCGCAAGAAAAGGGTTAAAAATGAAAGGTTTTAAGGAGATCGTTGTCGACTTTGCAACAATCTGCGATGCATCGCTCTCGAGAAAGAAGTTCATATTGAATATACTCAGTGTAAATGCTCCGAGTTAGTTTCAGAAACGTTGGTATCCGCGCTACGATCGATGGATGTATCGAGAATAGCCGACAAAAATGAAACGTTTGGCCGCGATGCGATCATAGGCAAACTTAAACACACGCACTGCCATTTTTCCGGCGACGTATCAGCGCTCGGATATTTTGAATTGCAGATGGATTCGTGGAAATTGGCGCGCGTGCACTGCGAAATCCAACATGTTTCTGTTTTGCGGCTCCGCGAAACGGTTTCAGCAAAATTCACGCGACAGCGTAAAAGCTTGCTGACGGATTTGGCGAGAGGAAGGTTGCCAGCGTTTTCTTGTCGAGCTGCTTTCCCCCATGGCCGTTTTAGGAAAAAGGGCGTTTGCGCTAAGGAGGAGTTTTTTTGCGGCTCGCGATAACCCACC
>NT_176616.1:184946-194802 GCF_000188095.3 Bombus impatiens | reverse complement strand
CCCCTTGCCGAGCCTCTCGCAACTCAACATTTTTTCTTGATTTAATCCAGGCTAATGCAATTCTTCATTCTTCTGGGCTAAAGGCGCCTTTTTACCCGTTTCTAGCGAGTACTCGACGAAACTTGCCCCTCGAGATTACGAGCTTTCTCTCGGCTCACCCTTCTCCCTTTTTCTCTCCGTCGACTAGTCAGAAGGAGAGAGAACGAGCAGAGAAAGCGGCGACGCGAAAGGGAGAGGCGAGCAATCAGCGTTTTACAATTTGCCAACCGTCAAGTAATAAATTAAGCGAATTTTATTCGCGCCCCGTATAACCACGTTAAATATTTATATTTGTGGCCGATTGCGAATTGCCACGGGGTGCCCACCCTCTACACCTCTGGCCATCTGCTGGACTGCGTGTTAAATGCCTCGTCACACCCGTCTATCTATGGGGTCAATGTGTACGTGTGACTGAATGGACAGTTCGACAGGGATGTTGTACATGTACGTAGACGCGACGGTGTGTACAAGTACAGTACGCAAAACCGATGTATATTGATGTTTGCAATTGTACCTTGTGTCCTTCTTTGTAGAATCACCGTTGTAATTTTACAAATATCGTTCTATTGCTCGGTTAATAGGCCTGATGAAGGATAAATGAAGTTAGGGGGATAAATGAGGTGTGAACGAAGGTTAAAGAAAGTCAGGCGAAGAGAAATGACAGAACAACGGAGGCCAATCGGATAAAGATACCTGCGAGGTGAATGAAAGTCGAAAGAGACAAATGAAAGGCGGATAGGAATTAAATAAAGCGACCTTGATAAAAGTTGATAAAAGCTAAGCGAGGATCGAATCTAGATCGTTCGTGGTGGAAGCAAAGATCGAAAGTTAAAAGCGTTTAACGTACGAACGCGAAACAGGAAGCGGTATGAAACAACACGAGTGCGACTATCCGAATGAGAATTGATTTGATTAAAACATAATACACGACAAAGCCGTTCTTCGTGTCGGCCAAACAGGCTGCGTAAACGTGTATTTCCTCGAATATTTCCGCGAATACGACAGTTTGTTCGCGTAGTAAACGACAGCGGGCCATTGCACGCGCGCCTTTAAATTTAGTTTGATTACGCGAGCACGTCGCTTCGAGTCGTTGCGCGTTTAAATTTATGCATGAAAAACTATTTGTACATAAATGTAGATGCGTGGGCGTATCATCGAGATCGATTGACGAGCGTGGCCGTTGGTATTTGCGCGTGTTCCGGCAGGCTATAGGGGTTGTGTATGTGTGTCAGACGTGCGGGTGACGGGAATGGGACGAGAGTGGAGGTACGGAGGGAGATGTCCAGGGTTGGTTGTCTGCGTGCAGGGATGGTAGGGGTAGAACCCGACCTGACAGGGGGTTCATTCTATATTTTATGGCGGCCAACCCCCTGCAGTGGGATGCTACTAGCTGGGTATACCCATTGGCGATAAGGTGATAAGCTCAAATGTATTGGCTCCCATCAAATCGTGCGCTTTACTGCTATAGCCAACCCCATAAACGCCGCTCACCCTTTCCACAGCTCCGGTTTGTACGTGGAAAAATATTTCTCGCCGCTTCAGCCACGGAAATTACCGTAGAACCATTACGTAGTTTCATTATTTTCGCTAGCTTTGCTCGTTAGCCGACAAAAAGAAAAAAGAGAAAGCTAGGAAAGGAAAGAAAAGATACGAATGTTTAGAAAAGAAAGAAGAGGGAAAGCAAGGACGAGGATGGGAAAGAAAACGAACGGAATAGAATTAGCGAAACTGATACAGCTATCTCGAGTTTGATCGTACGCGAACTGGCACACTGGTACACGCGCCATGAAAACGTTACAATTTTACGACGTACCTCGATGTCTTCTATTTTCCTTCTTCTCGCTTTATTGCACGCCTATGGATGTATATAATAGATCGCGATCCCTTCCAACGGACATTGCTCGATATTAAAAGGCGTTCTCGTAATGTTCTCTATGCTAGAGCCGAGCGCGGACTAACGAGTTTTCCACGAAAGATTCATCGTTCCGGTAGCGGATAACGCACAGAAAATTGAACTCGAGTCGCGAAGAGCGCGGCTGCGATAAAATTGCAAATAAATTACGCTTGAATTTCCATCATCGAACGGGATAGGGGGCGTGGTCGGGGGGGTGGGAAGCCACGGCGAGGAGAACCACGGCCAGATAGCAGCGCGTATACTTTTCATGGAGAAAGATAGAAAGGAGCAGTGCGCGCGGAAAAAGATAAAAAGATGGTGGAAAGAGATAAGACTTGTGTCTTGCTGCTCCTCGTCCCAACGTATAATATATATATATACGCAAGAAGGAGCCTCAAGAGCCAATAATAAGTAAGCCAGCCGCTCGTTAAGGGTTGGTTAAAAATACGAAGAAGCCTTGTCTTTCTTTTCTTTTTTCCTCCACTTTTCTCTGCTCTTCCTTGCTTCTAGGGTTCTCCCTCTTGTCGGCAGAAGCCGAGAAGGGTTGGCGGGGCGCCGTGGAAAATAATGGCTGGCCGTAATCGACGGCTCTTTTTTAGCCTGGTTAGGACTCAAGGACGAACTCGCACCTCGCTCGTTTGTACTCGGCGAGTGCTCACTTCCCTAAGTACATCGTTTAATCGAACTCGTAGAACGTTGGCGGCCAATTGGCTGATTCACGAAGATCCACCATAGATAAACATCTACCTATTGGATTTTCTCTATTCCATTACACGGAATTACACCGGTGATTTCAATATTTTCAACGCCATCGACTCAGACAAAGATTCGCTAGCTCGATCACCGAGTAATCACGGGAACGCGAAGCGGTTAATGCGATAACACGAAGCATGGATAATCGCGGCGATAGGATCCGATTTCATTGCAAGAGAACTTCGATTCATGCGGAACTACGACTGATTAGGCATTAGCCTGTCACTCCTTTAATCTTCTCGTCAGGGGCAGAGCTACGCCACTCTGGTGTTCTCTGTTTGCGAAGTTGCTGGTGAAACGGCGTGCGATGATGCTTGTGTCTTCACGGTGACTTTAAGTAGCCGTAATTAAAGATGGCCATTCCGAAGGGGGCTGCGGTGCGAGATTAGGGGAGACCGCAGGTCGGATTAAACGGATGACGCGAAACGCAAACAATGGGAAGGGTCACGAATATCTCCCCTTTGTTTTCTCATTTTACCCCACTTCTTTCACGTTTTTTCACCCCACGCGCTTTTCTTCTTCTGTGTCTTTCACACCGTTTCTCTTACTTCTTCTTTTCTCTGCGTTTTCCCTTCCCTTTATTCTTTTTTATCCACCCTCTAACTTCTTTCATCGACGTTGCGTGTCCCAGTTAGACGAATCCCGAGTTTCGGATTCGATTATTCGGCTCGCGGTAAAATCTGATCTCTTTGCTCAACGGCTTTAAATTACCTTCATTAAACGCTCGCGCTGTTTTTACGCGGCTGAGTGTCCGAGGAACTCGTTAAGATCGATTCGATATCGAGTTGCCGGTAAAGGTAAGCTTTTATCGGTGGCTGTTAAGAAGGAATTATTGTTAATAAAAATCTGTTTTTTTACTCTCTGCCTTCCCCTTACTCGTTTTTTCTTTCCGCTTTCTCCATTTTGCGAGATCTCGTTACCGTTTCTTTCCGATTCTTCTCGCATAATAGGATTCCTTCGATCAGCGTAATGAAATTTTTATCGCGTAGCCTACTACTACTTTCGCGAAGAAATGCAAAAGTTACGATCGAGCAACGTTGGTTCTTTTAATCGAAAGTCATCGGCGTGTATACTACTACCATTTCCATAAATATTTCGACACTGAACGCAATTCGGCTAAAGAATCAGTATCTTTGTTGTATCTTCAAAATTATAATGGAATCGTTGATTTTATTACGTAAGATCAAGATATAACGTAAGATCAAAGACGAACATTAAACTAAAGAGTTTCATTGTAAGTATATTTTATATGTTTGCAATGATTCGGAAAGGTGGAAATATTTATAGAGGCTAACGTACTTACGTCTTCACCCGGAAAGCGTGCCACGATCGAGTCAACGAAATCCAGAAAATTCTCCTCGTTGACGAAAGGTTTGTAATCGCTTGCACCCCCCTCCCCTCCCCCCAAATTGGATTTTTCTAGGTGCAGCTTTCAGCCGACGTGAAGTAGCGTGTTGAGCTACGGATTTATAAGGGAAAGCCCGTCCGCGATATTCGAGAACTTTCAGAACGACTTTACTTCTTAATAAGATTCAACGTTCCAAAATGAAATTCGAAGCTGTACGTACGACGAAAGTCGTTTAGTGGCAGCGCCGCACTTCCGCCAACTTTTCCAGCGAAACTTTCAAAGCTTCCTGCGTTATTTCCCCCTCCCCGTTTTCCCTCTCGCCCTCTTTCGCTCTTTATCTTCGTCTTGTTCCTGCCCCTCTGCTGCCTCTCCATTCCCTTTCTTTTCGTTTTTTAAACGTGGTTTAAGAAGAAACGCTTCGCGAACTGACGCTGAATGCATTACGATGCTTTATGCAAAGCGTGCGCTCTTCCTCTTCTTTCTCGTCCTTCCTATAACGACATATTTCGTGGGATCTCACGGAAGCTTCTCCCTTAATGTTTCCTCGTTGTTGCGCCACTTCATGAACCCCCGGTTTCGCTTGCTCGAGCATCTTTTCATAAGCCGCGTTATTTTCCAGTTTACGACTCATTTGTTTGTTCAGTGAAAGAAACATAAGACGATAAGAAATCAAGAAAAACGAGATATCGTAGTTTTCAGCGAATTTTACACATCAAAATATATAGGTCGTGCGATAACTGCCGCTCAAAACTTTCTACCACCCTTTCGTTTTTAGATGACATGAATTTTTTCCTGTCCTTTACCGAGAAACGAGAATATTATAATTACAAGCGCAATGTCTCAATTATTATCATAATTATCGATCCAAATTAATATCATAAATGATATACTTGTTTACTTATAATCTTTTGAAATCCATTAACTTCAAGCTGTAAACTTTTGAGCGGAACTGCAATCCGTGTTAAAGTCGTATAATCGTAAAACCGTACAAAGAATTAAGACGAAATAATACGATTGTTTAAAAGATGCTGGGAACAAAAGACGAAGAACTCAGCGGAGTTACCGGTGGATAGCCTTTCGGAATCGATTTTTATTTTATGGACTTCTCTCGCTGAAAGAAAGCCAGCACGTCGGAATTCTGCACGGCACTGATAAGTATTTACTGCCCCGGGACTCTGTTCAACGACGCTTCTTCTTTCCCCGACCACCCTCGTGCACACGTAAAGTCTCGTTCTATCTTCATTTCTACGTTGTCCATTTCTTTCTCTCATTTTGTCTTGCTCTCTCGTCCGGCACACCACAGCACAAGGATCCCTTTGTCGTCGTCAGCCGGTGAGACCGTACTAACTTTACATTCAGGAACGTCTATATACTCGTTATCACTTCGTTCTACGCTGCTGCTCATAAATATTGCGATACCTATTTGTTGTATATATGTATCAGGGGATTTTAATAAATTTTACAATTATTTAGTATTTTGCGTTATAAGGCATATACGGGTCAAAGTGGTTTTCATTCCACCTTTTGAAAACAATCCTGCCCACAGGTGATCATAACTAATGTTCCAATTCCAAACAAAGATTCAGTCAGATATCTGGGTATGATTCTGGACAGAAGAATGGCATGGAAACGACACATCGTAGATAAATCCAAGCAACTTAAATTAAAATTACAAAAATTCTACTGGCTTATTGGCAGACGTCCCAACTAAAGCCATATTAAAAACTGTTTGGACCTATGGGATCCAACTATGGGGAACAGCGAGTTATTCCAACATAGAAATTCTTCAACGATTCCAATCAAAAACTCTAAGATCCTTAATAGATGCACCTTGGTATGTTACGTTACGTTGGTTGTGGTATTTCTAGTGTTAGCATCTAGCGATCTAGCGATCGATCTGGAATTTTCCTGATAACTGATATCATCATATCGAATGATACGCAGTAAAAATTTATAAAACGTGTGAGAAGTTCTACAAGACGAGGAAACTGGTTAATTGGGGTTCGATAAACAGATTGCAGGACCCTTTTATACTTTGACAAGTACTAGTCGTTTTGACTGGTATTGGTATAAGCAGCCTCGATATAAAATTATTTTCAGTTTGAATACAGAAAAAACAAAATGAAATTTATTATATTATTCCTTTAGTTATCGTTGCGAAAGTCATTGCATCGTTGTGGAAAAAAATTTAACATCAAGTAGAAATTTTAAAATAAAATTGTAAAACCAGTCAATTTGACTGGTGTGGTAGTTCTAGTGTTAAACAGTAGATTCAGCTAGAACCAAACATACGATGATCATTGATTATTCACGTTATAGTACCACGCCAGAATAATTTACTTATAATTCTCAATGAGAATTGATTGTAAACTACTTCCAAATAAAAAAAGAAGCTTTTTCAAATTTTACTTCCCATCGATACGTATAATTCCATCGATTTCTCTACTTTCCAAGTTAACCAACTTGGCAAACAAATATAGTAAAGTAACTAAAGTTAGCAATAATTTCTGCTGTTAAGGTGGAAAGGTGTGCTAATATGGACTGACTTATGGCTGACAGCGTATATCCGGTGTCCCTGTTTCCGCAGTCGTGTCGCGCATTCGCGTAAACTTGCCCGGAATGGAAAGCCACGTCCTGCGACGTAAAATTGTCTTCTGTTCGCGAGAAAATGATCATCGATGGATCCTAGTTTCATCCGACCGATCGAGAAGCCGTACAACAATTCCAATAACGTCGCAAGTTTCTCCATACGAGCCACTCACTTCTGTCCATTTTCCTGGCCTTCGGACAAACTTCAAGTTATCTTCTCTATGACCCCACACTGCATCTTTCGAAGTGTCTGTGCGAAAGTTTATACGTTCCAGAGTTTCATAGAAAGATCGTTAATGTTAGACCAGTGATATACGCGATATCTCCAAAAGGTAAGATTCTTCTAATTTGGGAATTTCCTGATTTTGCATTTTCTTCCGAAGAATTTGTTTCAAATAAAACCTTAATAAGCCTTAATTTTCTATCTTTTGTTGGCTTCTCGCTCTGAAAAAGATCTTAAAGCGTAGAAGAAAATGGCTGGATAATTTCGTCGCCTCGAGAAAAGAACAATTTCTATGTCGTAAAATTCGCCTTTTATTCCTATAATAAAAAGCTATAGAAAAAGGAAAACAGCCATTGCTGAAGGGAAACTATTTTGATTATTTCATCGATAAATTCAAAATTCCCTGCATACAGACGGCTATTACTTGTATGTATCGATACATCGGGCACAAAATTGCTGGAGACACGTGGTTGCTCTCGTATCTCAGGGACACGAGAGACGCCAGCAATTTTTCTTGCTCGGTACATGAATTCCACGGAAGTATTTCCATCCGCAATCGGCCGTGGACCGTGGTCATTGAACAGGACGGTGAAAATAAAGTATCGACAAGACGATGTGGGGTGGCCACGAGGAGAAGAATCAGAGTTATCGACCTGGTACGACGCGGAAGGAAAATGAATGGAAGAAGCCCGGCCATGATAGAAAGAGACCAGACAACGTGTAGCAAGTACAATCGAATGATTCTGGTTCGCTGATCAATTTTATACGCTCGAACTTCTCCTGTCGGGTTATCCATCACGCGGGCATTTGACCCTTCGTTTCTTCCATTTTTCCCAACCTTCCGGCACACCCCTTCGTCCCGCCATTTCTGGTTTGCCACTTTTTTCCGTGTTTCTTGCTCTTGTCTTCTCGCGCTCTAATATCTTCAGAAAGTGTCACAGTTCGTTTCGCGAAGATTGTTTTTATAAATTGCCAGGAAGAAGCATCGATATCTCGTGTCCAAGGGATTTGCTATAAACGAGATGGGTCGTTTTATATTCCCAGCAGGTGTTCTTTTTCGTGGTCGTGATTGGAATATCATGCTGTCAATATGCTACGACCGACGAAAGTAGATTTGGAACTACAGTAATTCTCCTCGGACACTTTCTTCTCGGCTTTTTATGATTTATCGGAGACTCGAGGAACCGATGATTTGCAGGCGCCAAGAATAGAATAAGCAATTCTATATCTGCTCGATATATTTCCTGTCTTTCGTCGTGATTAGGATATCACGTTGTATATCAGCGTTACGTCGCTACGAACCACGACCACGAGATTCTTTCCATATCATTTTCTACCTTTCGATGAAGTTTCATACAGAAATTTTCGGTCACACTGTACTTTCATACAATACACAACACACATATTCCTGCCCTTCGTTCCACTTTGCTTTTCATTCCTCATCAATATTCTGCCATAAATATTCTTGTTGAGAATTGTGGACCTTAATACACACTTAGTTACGCTTAGAATTCATATTAAAATAGTTTTAGATTTATTTAATAAACGATTTCCTGGATCTTCATCGATACACATTTGCACGCGTCCTCTTCACCATCCTCTTTACCAGACTACCAATGAAACAGTTACGTTCATCTGTTTTTCGAGACGTTGTGCATAACTCATATTCACATAGGTGTGTCACTACTACGCGGCTAATCTAGTCTACCACACAAAATTATACATATCTCAATAATTCTTCTTCGACCTTAGCTGTTCGTAGGTTAGTATTAGCCCGAACGATTAAAAAGAAAATCTTCTCAGTCGCGTATCATCCGCAGCTCTATCGTATTCTCTCCGGTTGTTTGTCCTAATAGCAGCATAAACATTAAGGTATCCATTAGACTTAATATTTGAGTAGATGGAACAGATTTTTATTTCATTTCTATTTGCTCGGTCGTATTCGTCAAAATATAAAAATGCGTAAGAGTTCTTAGTCTACTAATAATTGACCGGTTTTAGTTATTTGGCGCTTGGCAATATGTAGAGCTTCGTTTTCGAGCAAGTAGCCAAGCGAAATCAAACTCGTCAGAAACTGGCCAGCCCGATCGAAATGATAATCCCGCGGAAATGAAGGTGCAGATGTCGGATGAAACGATTCGTAAACCGACGTGTATAACTTTTCTGGATTAAGTGACGGGGAGATTCGGGAGAAGTTTGCGGAAGAGATTAAACTTACCGGAAACTTGAACGGCTCTCTCCTCCTAACTGCTAACATCTCGCAAAAGCCACACGCCACTTCTGCAATCAGAAAAGACAAAACGTTGATCGTTGGTATGCAGAGTATGCGATGATTAAACGGCGACATCGCGATATTCTCATTTTTGAGATAGCGTTGCTATGCTATTCCCAGGGACGATGGTTGCGCGGCGGCAATACAGGAAAATAGATACGCTGTTACGTTGGAAGCGGAGGTCAGAGCGCACATGCTTGGCCAGATTCATCCCCGGGGATGTATTCGCGAACTTACGCCGCTCCTGGGGCCAATAGAATTCACGGATGCGACGCAAGCTCTCGTGTAAAATCTGTATCGCTTTAAATTGAGATTCTCCGCTGGTTTACTGCTGCATCAATTTGTTTGCTGGAATCGAGACCAGAATGACAAAAGCTTCGACAACGCGATGCGTTCTATAATCGTGATTGATTCTGTTATTATCTGTTATTATCAGTGTTACGTCGCGTAACACTCTACCTAGCCCATGCCAAACACCGCGGACAAGATGGCAACCAGATGTCTTCGGATACTCACTGCGTACCCTCAATAGTCTCAAGTACCTTCCATAAATCTTAGGAATTTCCTAGTCGAGATCCTTCAAATCAAACAAACGTCTGTTTCCGAAGCATTTCTAAAGACTATTGTCTACTACAGCTTGACAAGGGAAAGTTAGTTTTTCTCACGTATGATGCAACTTTCCTCCCACTAACCACTTTCTCTCGAGGGCGGTTAAGACCCTTCGTTTAACCAATTAAC